>NW_027529174.1:1449150-1469561 GCF_008692635.1 Crocuta crocuta | reverse complement strand
GCCACCCCCCCCCCCCAAAATAAGTGATAATCTGAGGATACAGCTGAAGGTTGTGTCTCCAATGCCTGGGATGTAGTAAATACATTCAGTAAATATTTGATGAATAGGTGAATGAGTAAATGAGCCTCTTTCATGGACTCATTTTTTTTTTCCACATGACTCTAATAGGGGTATTCCTTAATTTCCTCCCCTCAGTTTTCCTTCTTTATATAAACTCTCCATATTCTACCAGCAGTTTATAAATAATTCTCACCTGTTTGTAATTTAGAACCCTTATTTGGGCTTCATATTTATATCTAGTTGTTTGCAAGTATTTAAAGTGATAAATGGTTACAAGTATACCTAAAGCTGACCTTACTTCTCTCCTTTTCCTACCTTTTTAACTTGCTTCTCTGTGGCTGTGATGTTAGCCTCTAATTTTTCATCAAAACTAGGTATCTCGGAGCTATTTTAGATACCTTTGTTTTTCTTACCCCTCCCACCATGTGTAGGGATCAGTCCAGTCCATTGAAGAAGCATTTATTAAGTAGTTTATTTTGAATATGTGTGTTAAATTTAAAATAGAAAATTCTTAAGTTTTGCAGACTACATATATAAATCCGAATATAAAAACAAAAATACAGCTTTTCTTTTTTGAGAGTGTGGGTGGAAGAGGGGCAGAGGGAGGGAAAGCGAAAGAGAGGAGAATCCTAAGCAGGCTCTATGCCCAGAGAGGATGGTGAGGGGTGGGGGGGAGGGGATGAGTGTGAGGTCATGACTGGAACTGAAATCAAGAGTCAGATGCTTAACAGACTGAGCCAACCAGGTGTCCCTCACACACTTATTTTCTTACATAAGGAGATGAGACTAATATCAGAGGACTAATATACTCTGAGTTTTCAAATGTCCTGTTGTTCATATTACTGTTGCTGCATAACTACCTTAAAATTTGGCTGCTTAAAAATTAATGTGTTCATGGAATCAGTGGGTCAGGAATTTTGACAGAGCACAGTAGGAATGACTTGTTTGCTCCATGTCAGTGTTTCAGTGCAAAGACTTAAAGGCTGAATGTTGACAGTTGCGGGCTGTATGATCTGGAGTGTTTATTCACATTTCTGGCACCTAGCCTAGAAGGACTGAAGGACCAGGATTGCTGACTGAACCATTTATAAGTGTTCTCTCCATATAGTTTGGGCTTCCTCACGTTATACAGGCCTTAGAGTAGTAGGACTTAATTAACAGACACTTAGAACTCCAGAATCCTGTTTCAGCAAACAGGGTGGAGCTACATCGTGTTTTCTTACATAGCTTTTAAAGCCATAGTGTGGCTTCAGCTGCATTTATCTTAGTTTTGGCACTGTCAACAACCCATCCAGATTTAAGAGGAGGCAACATAGACCTATATCTTGATGATAGGTGTATCAAGACAACATTATAAAAGAGTATGTGAAACAGAAGATATAGGTGTGGTCGTCTTCAGAAAATACAGTCTGTCACACATTACATGTAGAAATGTTGGTGTAATAGACCATTGTACCTTAAGGTATTGCCCAGCTATTGGAACACTACTCTGGCTTTACTCCCCTACTCTATTCTTTCACTCCGGTCTATGAGGAGCTTATTTTTTTTTTTTTAATGTTTATTTTGAGAGTGCACAAGTGTGTGCGAGCAGTGGGGGGTGAGGGTAGAGAGAAAGGGAAAGAGAATCCCAAGCAGACTCTGCGCTGTAAATGCTGAGCCCAACTTGGGGCTTGATCTGATGACCGTGAGATCATGACCTGAGTGGAAATCAAGAGTCAGATGCCTTAACTGACTGAATCATCCAGGTGCCCCTCTGAGGAGCTTATTAATCAGAGGACTACATGCTTGCTCCTAGTTATTATAGTTAGCTCTTCATGAGAATTACATGGACTTTCTGGAGAAGATGGAGTATTAACAAAGGGCACACAACTCACATCGAACCTTTGTAATGAAGCCTCTTTGTATATTGGGAGAATACCTATGTGACGTAGACCTTTGTATACATAGATGTATACCTATGTATATTATATATTAGTGATGACTCAGTTAATTGAAATTTTAAAGAAATGGGGTAAAAGGATTGTTTTTTATTTAGCAGAGAGTAAATGTTTCTGCTACCTCAAACCATAGGAGTGAGATGTTAACTATTAGGATTTTATTGCACATGAGTACAATATTTTTGGTTTTTGCAGATATGCAATATGATGAAGATGATGATGAAATCACCCCAGACTTGTGGCAAGAAGCATGCTGGATTGTAATCAGGTAACTTTTTAGACTTAATAAGCCTTAAGAGGCACAGTAAACTGTAAGGGATTTCCTGCTTATTCTGTTCTTGAAAACTAGATATTTTATATGTATATGCTCCATGAGAGCTGGTTTCTCTATTTATGTATTTAACTTGAGCCTTTAAAGTATTTTAGACTTAAAAAGTTACACAAAGAATTTATGTACACATTCACTCAGATTCCCTAGATGTTAACCTTATACAGTTTGTGTTTTTTTCTCTCTCTACATATTTTTTCCCTGAGACATTTGAGAGTCTGTTGCAGACCTAAACACAGTCTTTTACATAATCATAAGTTCTCAGGAAATTGATGTTAATACCATAATTTAATCTACAGATATCCACATTTTGCTTGTCTCACTAATGTTGTTAGTAGCAAAATAATTTTTTTTTGATCCTGGATCCAATCTAGAATTACATATTACATTTAGCTTTCATGACTTATTTTTTTGTCTCCTACAATTTAGAACCATCTCTCAGTCTTTCTCTTTTTTTTGACCATGGCATTTTGGAATGCCAGTTACTTTTTAGAATGCCCCTCAGTTTGGCTTTGTCTGATGTTTCCTTATAATTCGGTTTAGATGATTACTTTTGGCAGCAGTGATGTTCTCTTTGTAGTCCGTCAGGTGGCATGTGATGCCTGTTTTTCCATTCCTGGTGTTAATTTGATTCCTTAGTTTTCTTATTATTTTAAATTGATAAAGTTACATTAGGTTGTAGTGTAACCCAAATTCCCATCGAATTCTAAATGTAATTAAAATGTAATAGAACTCACAAGCCTTACCAATAGGTAAGAAAGTAACTTTTCTTTTTTTATTTATTGAAGTTTATTTATTTTGGAAAACAGAGAGTGAGTGAGAGGCAGAGAGAGAGGGAGACAATCCCAAGCAGGCTCTGCACTGCCAAGTGTGGAGCCCAGTGTGGGGCTTGAACTTATGAACCATGAGATCACGACCTGAGCCAAAACCAGGAGTCAGACACTTAACCAACTGAGCCACCCAGGTGCCTCTAATGTTTGTTTATTTTTGAGAGAGAGAGAAAGAGAGAGACAGACAGACAGACAGACCAACATGGGGTGGGGGGAATCAGAGGCTCTGAAGTAGGCTCTGTGCTGATAGCAGAAAGCCTAATGCAGGGCTCGAACTCACAACATGACCCGAGCTAAAGTCAGATGCTTAGCCGACTGAGCCACCTAGGCACCCCAAGAAAAGTAACTTTTTTTTTAATGTTTATTTTTGAGAGAGAGTCAGAATGTGAGTTCGGGAGGGGCAGACAGAGAGAGAGAGAGAGAAGGAGGGAGGGAGGGAGACACAAAATCTAAAGCAGGCTCCAGGCTCTGAGCTGTCAGCACAGAGTCTGACACGGGGCTTGAACTCATGAACCACGAGATCATGACCTGATCATGACCTGAGCCAAAGTTGGATTCTTAACTAACTGAGCCACCCAGGTACCCGGAACCTTGTTTTGTTAAAAATGTATTAAAATTTGGGGATATAAGTTTATGTTTTTATAATTAAACATGGCTATAAAAACTTTGTATTGAGATATTGGTATCTTCTTTGATGTTTGAGTATTATAACACCAAGAGGCATCTTGCTAGGAAAAAATAACTAGGTAGATACTCTGTGAGTGTGCAGAGGGTGAGGGAGAGAATCTTAAGCAGGCTGCATGCATGTCCAGTATGGAGCTGGACACGGGGCTTGATCTCAACTGTGAGATCATGACGTGGGCTGAAATCAAGGGTCAGATACTTAATCCCTTCAGTCACGCAGGTGCCCCTATAAGGACATTTATAATTAGGGCCTCCTATAGTTCTTATGTTGTGTTTTAATTATTTTATCCATCAGTCTTGTTCCCTAAACTTAACAAGATCTACGAAAACTTGAAAGTGTTCCTAGTCTCACCCCTTTATTGGATACCTCATAGTATCTGGTATAATGATGGACATAAGGTGGTTGGTATTTAATGATATATTTGTTGGGTTTAATTAAAATGAGGAAATATGCCAGAAAACATCACTGAGTTGTAACTGGTTATAAAACCAAATATTTTCCCAGTTCCTATTTTGACGAGAAAGGCTTGGTCAGACAACAGCTGGATTCTTTTGATGAGTTTATTCAGATGTCTGTTCAAAGAATTGTGGAAGATGCCCCACCTATAGACCTACAAGCTGAAGCTCAGCATGCTAGTGGAGAAGTTGAAGAGCCGGTAAGATGGTTATTGTAACAAAGTAACATATGTAAAAGAAAAGTATTGATTTGAAATTTCAGTCCCTCTGTCAACTGGCTTGAAGGTTTAAAAAGGTGTTTTTAGCAGGGTACTTAAAGCATTTTTAAGAAGCTCTTGACTTATTCTTCCTAATGGAAAGATGCAAGTAGTCCAAAACTCTAATCTTATCTATTCAGATAGTAGAGATTTAATAGTTGGGGAGGGAGAACTTAGAAATATGATGAACTACCAAGAGAAGTAAGCGCAAGTAGTCATATTGCTTCAGAAAGCCCCCTTTTCTTTCACAGTAAGGAATCATAAAATGTATTTGAAAGGCTTTTCCCCATTTTATTATTTTATAACTTTTTTTAAAGTTTATTTATTTTGAGAGAGAGTATAAGAGCATAAGAGCACACGAGAAAGAGAAACAGAGAGAGGGTAGAGAGAATCCCAAGCATGTTCCCTGCTGTCAGCACTGAGCCTGACTGAGGTCTCAATTTCAGGAACAGTGAGATCATGACCTGAGCCGAAATCAAGAGTTGGATGCTTAATCAACTCTGCTACCCTGGCACCCATCCTTGATTATTTTTTTTTGTAAGAAACACATAAAAATGTAAGAGATTATAAAGGGAAATCACCCAAACATACCAGCTATTTTAGTTTTTCCACTTTTTTTTTTTTAATTTTTTTTTTAAGGTTTTTATTTATTTCTAGGAGAGAGAGAGAGACAGCGTGAGCAGGGGAGGGTCAGAGAGAGAGGGAGTCACAGACTGAAACAGGCTCCAGGCTCTGAGCTAGCAGTCAGCACAGAGCCCGACGCGGGGCCCAAACCCACGAACCGCGAGATCATGACCTAAGCGAAAGTCGGACGCTTAACCGACTAAGCTACCCAGGTGCCCCAGTTTTTCCATGTTTCTTATAGTCTTTGTTTACACATACCTGTGTTTTTAGCATTGTTAAAATCAAATCATAGGAAGGGTCTAATTTCATAATCTGATTTTACAGGTGTGATGGTGAAGAAGTATGTAGTCCAAAATAATGGCTGTCCGTAGTTTTTGAGAAGAAGAGAGGGAGCATTGTGGGCTTTGAGAGATGGGGAAACCGAAAAAGTGAGTCAGGGAGAGCCCCCAGTTCAGTCCTTTTATATCTAGCCAGTTCAGTCTTTTCTGTAGTAAGCTTCTAAGGGTTGACCTGTTTTTCTCATTCTAGCTGGAGATGCTGCATAGACTTGCTGTTAAGAACAAAAATAATTGGCTCTTCAGGCACTGTACTGGAAAAATGGGCATAAAAAAGTTATTTATTTTTTTAATCCTTAAGACATTTTCTGTTTCTGGCATTTGCAAAACAAGAGAACAATACAACATAACAGATTCAGAGTGCCAGTACTATTGAGGACTATTGGAGGAAGAGATTTCTGAAGGGTATCTGAACTTAGTGAAAAGATGGGGAGAGACTTAAGCTGACTGTGAAGGGCTGGGTAGGACTTAGTAGAGAAAAAAGATGCTTAGTGAGATCAACAAGAAAGTACTTGGTGTTATTTGGCTTTGGGATAGAATGACTGCAACAGTCAGTATATTATTTGATCTGTTTTGTTGGCTTGATCTGTTTTTGATAGGTGTTAGTAGAAGGTAAAATAGAACAAGATTGCCAGGCTTTGGATATCATTGGAAATTATTGAAAGACTGTCAAAGTATTTGCATAAAGCATTATTTTAGAAAGGTTACTTTGGAGATGGTGTTTAGTTGTGGGAAGAGGCTGAAGACAGATGAAAATCTTTGAATAACCTAGGTTTAAGATAATATGTTCTAGACTAGGGTGATGGTAGAAATAAGGAGCAGAGGGATGGGTTCTTTCTGGTTCACGATCACCATCAGTTCTCTTAGCCCTTTTAACTATTCCTGTTTGGGAAACTTGGGTGTTAATAATTTACTGTTAGTGGTCTGCTTAGTCCCACTGTCTGCCTTTCTGAGATTTGGTTTGGAGAGAAATCCACACAATTGGTGTATCTCTGGAAAGTTGTTACAGATCTTTTATTGGGGAGCAAATAGATATTAATTGGAAACTTTTTTTTTTTTTTGCAGGGTTGGACGTTATCAGTCCCTTTTTTAAAAATATTATTTATTTAAATTTACTTAATTATTTTTGAGAGAGCGAGTATGTGTGAGCAGGGGAGGGGCAGAGAGAGAGGAAGAGAGAATCTGAAGCAGTCTGCGCACTATCAGTGTAGAGCCTGATGTGGGGGCTTGAACACGTGAACCATGAGACCATGACCTGAGCTCAAGTCAGACCCTTTAACCAACTAAGCCACTCAGGTGCCCAGAAGTTACCAATCCTTTTTATAGAATAATTAGGGGAGCAACTGGGTGGCTCAGTTGGTTAATAAGCATCCATCTGTTGATTTTGGCTCAGGTAATGATCTCATGGTTCTTGGATTTGAACCCTGTGTCAGGCTCTGTGCCAACATAGCAGAGCCTGCTTAGGATTCTCTCTCTCTGCCTCTCCCCCACTCATGTTTTCTCTCTCTCTCTCCCTCAAAATAAATGTAAACTAAAGAATAATTAGAATTTTTTGTATATTTAATTGGAGTTAGGCTTATTATTATATTATTATTTTTTGGTGGTCTGTTGATTAGATTAGAGCATGGTCCTAATTGTCTGAATTTATCTTTGTTTTCTGGTAACTTTATACTTCTGATCTTAACTAAGGAGAGTGCACATAAAACTATATAGATCATTAACACAAATTCTTCTTTTTGATGTTAACACAAGAGCACATGAGATATGTGCATAGTCTTTATTTACTTGGGATATTTTAAGTCTCTTTGTCTTTTGCCTTAAGAAAGCAATTAAGTATAAAACTTGACATCTATGGAATGTGAATGTTTGCTTTGGAAGGTCCTCATACAAGTAAAGTGGGTTAATTTCAGCAGTTTCTTGAGCTACTTCTACTCAAAATGTTAATGTTAATTAAAATGGAATCATTAAAACTTTTATGGATAAAAATTACCCTTTTCATGTTTTTTGGTTTTATTTTAGCCAAGATATTTGCTGAAGTTTGAACAAATTTACCTCTCCAAGCCTACCCATTGGGAAAGAGATGGTGCCCCTTCACCAATGATGCCAAATGAGGCCAGATTAAGAAATCTCACGTAAGAATTTTTCCAGTAGCTGATACTGAAAAACCATTCATAAAATGTAATTTTAACCAGTTGAGAGTTTTAGTAAATGTCTTACTATTACTTAGTTGTAATCTCTTTTTGTTTTTAAAGGTATTCTGCTCCCCTTTATGTTGACATAACCAAAACTGTCATTAAAGAAGGTGAAGAACAACTTCAAACTCAGCATCAGAAAACTTTTATAGGAAAAATTCCGATTATGTTACGTTCAACTTATTGCCTGTTGAATGGCTTAACAGATCGTGATCTTTGTGAGTTAAATGAATGCCCCTTGGATCCTGGTGGATATTTCATTATTAATGGATCAGAAAAGGTATAGTAATCATTATTTAAAGAAAATTCTAAAATCATAATAAAGATTTAAATTATGATAGTTGAAAAGTAAGCTTGTATACAGAATAACCTGGAAGCCATAGTTAAGTTATCTGGGGGGAAGGGGGTGTGTGTGTGACAGCTAAACTTCTGTAAACCAAAACTTTACTTAGCAGTATATAATAAACACTAGAAGTTTGTAAAGTTCAAGACTTGATGTTTCAGTAGGCTCTTGTGGTCAGATTAAATTAAGATGCAGATTTTTTACTCTTCTTTCTAATTCAAGGACCTGTGGGTTTTATGGCGTAACTTTTTTATTATTGTCCACATAGGTTCTGATTGCTCAAGAAAAAATGGCAACAAACACAGTCTATGTGTTTGCCAAAAAGGATTCTAAATATGCCTACACAGGAGAGTGTAGATCATGTCTGGAGAATTCTTCCCGCCCCACCAGTACTATTTGGGTTAGCATGCTGGCGAGAGGAGGACAGGTATGGACTGGGATTTGATGTTGTTTGGGTTTACTTCTTTTTGTCTAGTCTTATGATTTTTTTTTAAGTTTATTTGAGAGAGAGCACGAGTGGGAGAGGGGCAGAGAAAGTGAGAGAGAGAATATCAGCTTTCATGCTGTCAGCACAGAGCCTGATAATAGGGCTTGAACTCACTAACCGTGAGATCATGACTTGAGCCGAGATAAAGAGTCAGATGCATAACCAGCTGAGCAACCCAGGCATCCCTTGTTTAGCCTTAGGGTTTATCAGGCTGCATTCTTAGTCAAAAAAGCTTTTCTGGACTATATTGTTAGTGTTATGTGGCAGCTATTGTTTTACTTACTTGTTGCTCTGTAGCAGATTACTCCAGTAGAACATTTATCATCTCCTAGATATGTAAGTAGAAAGAACCAAATAGCATTTGGAGATCATGAGGGTTAAGCGTATAGGAAAAAGAGAAAGATGAAGATTTGGATATCATTTTATTGAGAGAGAGGGAGGGAGGGGCAGAGAAAGGGAGAGCAAGAATCCCAAGTGGGCTCCGTGCTGACAGCAGTGAGCCCAACTCTTGGCTCAAATCCACAAACCGAGAGACCATGACCTGAGCCAAAACCAAGAGTTGGATGCTTAACTGAGCACCCAGGCACTCCTGGAAATTGTGAACAGTTGTTACTGAACGGCCATAAGATGGGAGTTCTACGGAAGGAGGCCTAAAGTAGGAGGAGAGAGACAAAAATTCTTATGAGAGGGACCATGATAATATAGGGTTATGAGGCCAAGAGAAGATAGAGCTTAATATTGAAGAAAAAAATATAATTAAAACGAAGAGTCAGTTGATAGTATGTCATTATAGGTTAGTAACTTTTTGTTTTTGTATGTGTGTAGAATTAAAGAGAAATTGGAAAAAAGAAACTTGTGTGAAAGAAGCTATTTGTTGGGGCGCCTGGGTGGCTCAGTTGGTTAAGTGTATGACTTTGGCTCTGGTCATGATCTCACAGTTTGTGGGTTCAAACCCCGTGTCAGGCTCTGTGCTGACAGCTAGCTCAGAGCCTGGAGCCTGTTTCAGATTCTGTATCTTTCTCTCTCTCTGCCCCTGCCCTCCTCACGCTGTCTCTCTCTCTCAGAAATAAATATAACTTTAAAAAAAAATTTAAAAAAAGCTATTTGTTAATTTAGAAACCTCAAATGAGAGATACCGATCAGCTCTGAGTTAATGTTTTTCCTTCTCTGCTGTGTTTTTTTCCCCATGTTTGTCTCTGTCTCTTTTTTTCTTTTTAGCCCTTATGTTTTTCTTTCAGAGAGGTGTGTGTGTGTGTGTGTGTGTGTTTGTTTTCTGTGGGGGGAGAGGATGTGGGATCAGTGTTCATATTCTTTTGTAGCCAGATGTAATTTCTAAATACAGTATTTAGTAATTCTGAGAGAATCTTGGCAGGCAGATAGTAGAGGATGGAAATTCTCTCAGTTCTAAATGATCAACCTGTTCATAAAATTAGTAAACCTGTTCCAGTAGTTTTGGAAAGCAGCCATGGGATGTTCCTTAGAGTTTGTGAGGTATGCTTCTTTTGAAATATATACAATGAGCATGTATATGAATGGTTCTCATGGTGTTTTTATATGGCTGTGATCTCTTTGTACTGATCTTCTAATGATTTGTATTTTTCCAGGGTGCAAAAAAGAGTGCTATTGGTCAGCGCATTGTGGCAACGCTACCATACATCAAGCAGGAAGTCCCTATCATTATTGTGTTCAGAGCATTAGGCTTTGTGTCTGACAGAGATATTTTAGAGCATATTATTTATGATTTTGAAGATCCAGAGATGATGGAAATGGTAAATGTGAAAGCAAAATGTCTTTGTAGTGTTTTACAAGAGGTTTAAAGTTACTGACTGTCCTTAATCTTAAAACACAGTAGAGCAGCTACTCTTCAGAGCAGCTGAAGAGTAATTTAGCTGTCAGAAGTCTCATGCCATTTACTATTTAGCAAAAGCCTTCAGCCTGTCTCAGCTTCTTTCTTGACAATCCTGTGTAAAATAGTCCTAAGAACTAGAGGTTGCCAGAAGTTTACTGATGGCAGCAAGAGGAAGCTTTAGTAAGGAAAATCAAAAAGCATACCAGCCTGGTGCAATTTAGTAAAGAAGGAAACTGGATTATTGATACAACTTCGTCTTTTTTAAAACTTTTTATTTTGAAGTAATTTCAAATTTATAGAAAAGTCACAAAGAATTCTTGTATATTCTTTGCCTAGATTCACTAGTTTACCCTTGCTACATTGTGACCTTTGCTACATTTGTTTTACCATTCTCTGTCTATATAAACAAATTAATTTTTTCTGGACTATTTGAGAGTAAGTTTTGGGCATTGTTTCCTTTACTCTGAAATACTTTAGTGTGCATTTCCTAAGAACCAGGACATTCATTACATATTCATAATATGGTTACCAAAATCATAACCTTTAACTTAGGTACAGTACTGTTAAGCCATAGATCTTATTTAGGTGTTTGCCAGTTGTCCTAATAACGTCCTTAATGGTTTTTTGCCTGGTTCAGAATCCAGTCCAGGATTTGGTATTGCATGTCATTTTTAGGTCTCTTTAGTCTCTTTAAATCTTTCCTTGTCTTTTTCCTCAGTGTTTCATAATATTGAAACTTTTGGAGAGGAGGATAGGCCGGTTATTTTGTAGAATTTCCCACCATTTGGGCTTTTTTAGTATTTTCTCATGATTACATTCAATTTATGCTTTTTTTGGCAGGAAAAATATAGGAGTAATGTGTGCTTCCCACAGCATTGCATCAGGAGTCTTGTGATAGAATTTTGTCCTATTATTTGTAATGTTAACTTTGCAGTGGTGTCTTAGGTTCCTCTAAAGTTACTAATTTTGTCGGAAGATTCTTTGAGTCTAGATAAACAACCATTTCCTTGTCACTGTTTTTCATAATTCTTGTCTCAGTAGTAGTTGATACACTTAAAACTATCCTGAATTATGTGGAGTTTTTAAGATAGAGGAAAAAAAAGTTAAATGGAGGCTAAATGTTGATCACAAAGTGAGATGGTGGAGTGAGTACATGTTAGTTTTTAGAGCATTGATGCAGTTTCATGAGAAAAATGGATTCTGGCTAGATTTTACTTCAAGTTTTATCAGTAGTCATATGCTTTTTTTTTGGTTTTCTTTTAAATATTTAAAGATAGTATTTAAGTATTTAAAAGAAAACTACATGTTTTTATCCAAAAGGCATCCCAAGTGATTCAAACTGGATTCATACTGTATTCAAACTGGAATTTTCTTAGTAAAATGAAACAGCTAATTTGCTTTATGATTTTTTTTCTTTTTTTTTTTTCTTTTTTTTTAGTTTCTGTTCCCTTAGCTCTTTTGAAGCTTTGGCCACTTTTTGTAGTCTCTGAGTCCATCATTCACTGTTGAAAAGTGCTTTAATTTTTCTTCTGAAAATAATTGTTACTCTTTTTTCCAAATCTAGATTAACCTTAACAGAACAATTTCATAACAATAATAATGATTTAAAAAGATCACTTTCATTTACCATACTGTGGCCTCACACTGAGTGCTTTATGTTACCTTTTTCTGCTCTTTGGTTCCATGATTGGAATTCAGATGTTCAAATGTGAGGATCAGTGATAAATAGACATAGGAAGTCAAAGGCAGGAAAGGCATTTGAGTAAATTTGATAGGAGTAAAGTGTATTTACAGCGGCCAAAGTTACTCAGTGTTACTCCTCATTCCTCATGCTCATTACTGTGTAAAATTGGAATTTTGGAATGTTAGAACTAGAGTGAAACTTAGTGATTATTTTATCTAGCCACTTTGTAGATGAGCAAACTGATTACCTGGCTGCTCAGAGGCCACAGTTTACTTAATGGCAGGTATGGAATGTAGCTCTTTATAAAATACTCTTCTTTACAAAAACAGTGGTTTTATTTATAGGTTAAAAACCTCTTAAACTAAGGCTGAAAATAGTCTGGCACTTTTATTCATTTGCAGTTTAGTAAATTTTAATTTTGACTATTAAAAGTTCTCTAAATTGGTATAAGATGTTTAGAAGGAATTTTTGTTTTGCCATTTGTTAAAATGTAATTTTATTTTGTATGGAATTATTTGTAATTTTTTAGGAAGTAGAGTTGCCTGTGTTGATGAGTGGATTTTGTCAGAGATCTGTAGATCTTAAAAGTGTATTCAGGTCCTAAGATTTTGTTAATTCCTTGTTTTTTTAAAAAATATTTGCATATTCTTTTAGTACATAGGGATATTTAAAATGTTACAAATTGAAGTTTCAGTTGACTTAAGGTGAAAATGACTTTCATTTGAATTGTCTGATAGGTGAAACCTTCTCTGGATGAAGCTTTTGTCATCCAAGAACAGAATGTTGCACTAAATTTCATTGGCTCAAGAGGGGCAAAGCCTGGTGTCACTAAAGAGAAAAGAATTAAATACGCAAAAGAAGTCCTACAAAAAGAAATGCTCCCTCATGTTGGTGTCAGTGATTTTTGTGAGACCAAAAAAGCTTATTTCTTGGGGTATGTTCAATATCATTTTAAATTTTTTGCCAAGAGAGTTTTTCTTAAAGTTAAAAATATCAAAGGGGTTTTTAGATGGCTCAGTGGGTTAAGTGTCTAACTAACTCTTTTTCAGCTCTGGTCCTGATCTCACAGTGGTGAGATGAGTCCCACGTCAGGCTCCATGCTGATTGTGGAGCCTGCTTGAGATTTTTGCTCCCTCTCTCTTTGTCCCTCCCCACCTTACCCATGCTCTCTCTTTCAAAAAAAAAAAAAAATTAAAAGAAAATCAGAATGGTGTTTTTAAGAGGTTTTTAAAAAGCCAAAAGCCATATGTTTTCTTTCTCCCTTCCTTTTTTTTTTTTTTTTTTTATAAAGGTACATGGTTCATAGGTTGCTTTTAGCAGCTTTGGGCAGAAGAGAATTAGATGACAGGGATCACTATGGAAACAAAAGATTGGATCTTGCTGGACCACTACTTGCATTCTTATTCAGAGGGTAAGGAATGAGAATGATACCAGTTAAAAATAGAAAGATTTCATTTTAGATTAGTCCTTGCACTAATGAAGGTCCTAAACTGTCTTGGCATCCATATGAAGTTGGCTACATTCTCTTTACCACTTGCCCAGATTTTGTTCTACATTATGTTTGTGAATTTCAAGTTTGTGAGGGCAATTTATTACTTGTTTACATTTTCTTTATTTCTCTGGTAGCTTTATAAATCATTTGCCTTGATTTTCTAGGTACTGATGATACTGGAATTTTTAGTCCTGCATTTGCATTTTATAAAAACACAAAAGCTGGAGGGAAATCTATCAAAATATTAACGGTTGTTGTTTCACAGTATTGGCATAATACGATTTTTATTTTATTCTTCTTATGTTTTTACATTTTCTATACTTCCTGTAATGAACATATAACACTTTTATATTCAGAAAAGTTATTTTTAAAAACAAAATATGTAAACAACTTAATATGAAAAAGATCATATTAGCATTAGTTCTTTCTTTGTATTCTGTTGTTTAGTGTGTTGTAGATTAGTGTTTTTCAGCTTTCTGTTTTCACCCTGCTAAAGAGCCTGACATTTTTTCCCTAGTTGGCTCACCTCATGTGTCCTTATGTACTGTAAGTACATTAGTGCTTTTTACATAAAAAGTAGTAATGCTTCTCTCCCTCTACCCCAACTACTTTTCATCCCCTTGTGGGCAGAATTGTCCATATTGAGAATGCATGTTGTTGACCTTTTCATATTTAAAATACCATTTTATTTGGCAGTATGTTTAAGAATTTGCTTAAAGAAGTACGGATCTATGCACAGAAGTTTATTGATCGAGGAAAAGATTTTAACTTGGAATTGGCAATTAAAACAAGGATTATATCTGATGGCCTAAAATATTCTTTAGCTACTGGAAATTGGGGTGACCAAAAGAAAGCTCATCAAGCCAGAGCTGGAGTATCTCAGGTAAGGACATTGACTGTGATTACAGGTTTGATAGGAAAAAGTTGTGGGACTAATAGATCCCTCTATTCATTGAATGTAAATTATTTTACTTTTTTTTTCTTAAATGTAATAGCACTGGAGGAGATTGAATTATGAAAATTAAATTTTCCTTAAATTAGCTGTTAGCATTACTCAAGAGAGATTAAAGTTTTGGCGTATAGCAAGATAGTTAATATATATAAATTAGTGTAGCTGCTAAGACATTAGACGGTCCACATTAGTGAAATTTTTATATCTTAAAAGCTCCATATTAGAAGTTGACCAAAGTACAAAGTACAGTACAGTGTTGACCTGTGAACAGTGGGGGGTTAGGGGCACTAACCCTTGTGGAACTAACATCCTAGTGGTTGGAGGTGATCATACGCAAAACATTTATGTGGCTATGCTAGAACTGTATATCACATATTTGCCATCTCTGTTATGAGAGGCACTCAAGTTATGGGATGAATGATATCCAGGGAAAGGATGGAGAAAGGAGGGCTAGGGAGAGTTTGACAGTCTGTTGATATAGGTAAAAATGTGACTTTGCCTCATTCTAGTATTTGCTAAAAATGTGGTAGTATGAGTAACAGAAATGCCCCAACTTTAAAGATTTGCTATTGTTTTCTAGGTGTTAAACCGCCTGACTTTTGCATCTACTCTTTCTCACCTGCGTCGTTTAAATTCTCCTATTGGTAGAGATGGCAAGCTAGCAAAACCAAGACAATTGCATAATACATTGTGGGGAATGGTGTGTCCTGCTGAGACCCCAGAGGTAATACGTTAGAATTTACATTCAGGACAAAACGTCTACCAATAATTATATAGGATATATAATTACTTTTAGAAGTAAGTAATATGTTGTGTGGTTTTAGAACTAATATTTTATTTATGGATTTGTTCTTAGAAGGTGAGAGTCCTGAAATCAAATTGAAGAAAAAATGTTTATGGAAAAGAATTTTGATAGGTATGTTAAATCCATATGAGTAATACTTAGTTTATTCATAGGGCCATGCTGTTGGACTTGTGAAGAATTTAGCCCTGATGGCTTATATTTCAGTTGGATCTCAACCTTCTCCAATTCTGGAATTTTTAGAAGAATGGAGCATGGAAAATTTAGAAGAAATTTCTCCTGCAGCTATTGCTGAGTGTGTATAGATGTGATTTCTTTTTTTGGAACTATTGTTAATCTTTGGTTATTGTTTAGTATAGAGTTACTAACTGCAAAATGCCTTTGGTTTCACATTTTAGTGCAACCAAGATTTTTGTTAATGGCTGTTGGGTTGGAATACACAAAGATCCAGAACAACTTATGAACACCTTGAGAAAGTTGCGGCGACAGATGGACATCATTGTATCTGAAGTGAGTCTTTAATTAAGAGTATATGATTCTGTGGGATTTTTTTTTTAATATAGTTTATTTTTGAGACAGAGAGAGACAGAGTATGAGTGGGGGAGGGGCAGAGAGAGAGAGGGAGACAGAATTGGAAACAGGCTCCAGGCTCTGAGCTGTCAGCACAGAGCCCGATGCGGGGCTCAAACCCACAAACCGTGAGATCTGACCTGAGCCCAAGTCAGACGCTTGACCGACTGAGCCACCCAGGCGCCTCTGATTCTATGGGATTTCTAAACAAGGCATAAGACTAGTGATAGTTTTCTTTACATTGGCCTTTCTCTCTTTCCCTTGAATTGTAGAGTACATTGTCAGAAGTCTAGGTGATTTTTTTTAAAGTTTATTTTGAGAGAGAGAGAGAGAGAGAGACAGTGTGAGTGGGGGAGGGGCAGAGAGAGAAATGGAGAGAGAGAGAATCCCAAGCAGGTTCCACACTGCCGGTGCAGAACCTGACATCACACTTGAACCCATGAACTGTGAGACCATGACTCAAGCCGAAATCAAGACTTGTATGCTAAACTGACTGAGCCACCCAGGTGCCCCATAATTATTATGTTCTTTATTGCAAATTTACCCCCAGTTTTTGTTTTTTGGAGGGTGAGAAGGGGAGGAGCAGAGACGGAGAGGGAACAAGAGAATCTTAAGCAGGCTCCATGCCTAGTGTGGAGCCCAGTGAGAGGCTTGAGATCATGACCTGAGCCAAAATCAAGAGTCGCATGTTCTGCTGACTGAGCCAGCAAAGTGCCCTGCCCAAAATATTTTTTATAATTCCTTGGAATAGGGGCACCTGGGTAGCTCAGTTGGTTAAGTGTCTGACCTCTGCTCAGGTCATGATCTCATGGTTCATCAGTTTGAGCCCCACATTGGGCTTGCTGCTGTCAGCATAGAGCCCACTTTGGATCCTTCGTCCTCTTCTTTCTGTCCCTCCCCCACTGCACACACTTTCTCAAAAATAAGTAGATAGTGAGAAAAATAAAATATGTTTTCTGGGAATATATTTTCTAGTGCTGCCCGGTAGAAATATCATGTGAGCTACACATGGATATAGGAGCCGTGTTAAAAAATTAGAAACAGGAAGATAATTTTAATAATATATTTTATTTGACCTGTTCTATACAAAGCTGTAATTTCAACATCTAGTTAGTAGTTCTGAGAAATTTTTTATTCTTTATTTTTATGTGGTACTTTTTTATTGAAGGGTAGTTGACACATAGTATTACATTGGTTTCAGGTATATAACAAATTAATTTGACAATTCTATACATTATGCTATGCTCACCAGAAATGTAGCTACCATCTGTCACCATACATGCTATTATAATGCTATTAACTTATGTTCCCTGCACTGTACCACTTAACTATGATTTGTTCATTCATCTGGAAGCTTGTGCTTCCTACTCCCCTTTACCCTTTTTTTGCCCATCCTCCCAGTTCTTCCTCTGGTAACCATCAGTTTGTTTTCTGTCTATATGGGTCTGTTTCTGCTTTGTTTATGTGGTACTGTTTTTGAAATCCACTGTGTAATTTATACACATTGTACACTACAGCATCTCTCAGTTCAGAATGGCCACGTTTCAAGTGCTTAATAGCGACATGTGGCTAGTGACTGCTATATTGGACAGGTAGATTATAATTTTTTTTTTAATGTTTTATTTGTTTCTGAGAGAGACAGTGGGAGCAGGGGAGGGTCAGAGAGAGAGGGAGACACAGAATCTGAAACAGGCTCCAGGCTCTGAGCTGACTGTCAGCTTAAAGCCCGACGCAGGGCTCGAACCCACAAACTGTGAGATCATGATCTGAGCCGAAGTTGGATGCTTAACCGCCTGTTCCACCCAGGCGCTCCCTGGACGGGTAGATTATAAACCATTTGTCTGACAGGTAAGTGTCGGAAGTCAGGCTTATTTCTGAGAAAGTATGATCAATGCAAAATGATAACAGGGATGGTTACTGAAAGGTTGCAAAGTCTATGTAATTATCAAAGAGACAAAATAAATTGTTATATCTAGTGTTTGTGATGACAAAAATATATTTTTTGTTTTGCTTTATCTTGAATGACATTATTGCCAGATATTGTTGAGCTTTATGATTACCAAGGTTAGTTATTCTTTATAAAATTTTAAATTATACTTAGGTTTTTAGTATATTGAACAATGATAAACTAAGATTTGTCCATTTTTTAAAGTTTATTTATTTTGAGAGAGCATGCACGTGCATGCAGACGGGGGAGGAGCAGAGAGAGGTGTCTCAGTGCTGACAGTGTGATGCCTGACATGGGGCTGGAACTCAGGAACCATGAAATCATGACTTGAGCCAACATCAGGAGTTGGACGCTTAACCAACTGAGCTACCCAGCTGCCCCAAGATTTGTCCATTTTATTTGATAATTGTTTATTCCAGAAATTTATTAGAAATGTTATTATATTTTTAGCTAAGTCTTAATGATACAGAGAAAATAAAAGTTCATGAGACTCTTTTGTCTTTTTACATACAGGTTTCTATGATAAGAGATATTCGAGAGCGGGAGATCCGGATCTATACAGATGCAGGCCGTATTTGTAGGCCTCTTCTGATTGTGGAAAAACAAAAACTACTTCTAAAGAAGAGACATATTGATCAATTGAAAGAGAGAGAATATAACAACTACAGGTAAGAACATCCAGTGAGAAAAAAGTTCATATAACATAAAATTAACCATTTTAAAGTATACAGTTTAGTGGTTTTTAGTATATTCATAATATTGTGCAATTATCACCTCTGCCTAATTCCAGAATATTTCATTGCCTCAAAAAGAAACTCTGTATGGTCACATTTGTTTCTCTTAATTTTTATGATCAAGTAAAGTATTTGTAGGGTTTTGTCAAAGCATAAAAGTCTTTGTGACATGTTAAAGCCTGATAATAAATAACTTATGTAGTAGAAATTATATAACATGTAATATGAATACGATAGCAAATTTAATAAAAAGATGAACTTGCTTTAAAATTTTTAACAATATTTAATGTGTATTTTTTATTATGAAGAAACTTCAAACAATGCGTATAATAAAAATACAGAAAAGTCCCCAATTCATACTCTCCTCTTAAAAAGTAACCCATACTCATACACCCACAAATAGTTCAGATAGTTCCCTTTAGAACAAAGCAAGACAAACTAATAGTGATAGATATAGGATCATACTTCGTGTGTATTGTTTATAGTAACTTGCTTTTTTTTCACTATTAATAATATACCTTCTTTGGAACTCTTTCTGTATCTGTACATGTAGATAAATTTTTTTTTTTTAATGCTTATTTATCTTAGAGCAGGGGAGGAGCAGAGAGAGAGGGAGACAGAGGATCTGAAGCTGGTTCTGTGCTGACAGTAGAGAGCCTGATGGAGGGCTCCAGCTCACAAACTGAGATCATGACCTGAACCAAAGTTGGATGCTTAAACAACTGAGCCACCTGGGTGCCCCCATATAAGAATTCTCTTTATTAAGCAAGAAGCTTAGTTAAAATACTTCAGTAGATAAGGAAATAAAGTGAATGCTTCTTTTTTCTTTTAAAGTTTGTTTTATTTCTGTTTTTAGAGAGTGTGTAAGCAGGGGAGAGGGAAAGGGGGAGAGAGAGAGATGAAAATGAATCCTAATCAGGCTCCACACTCAGTGCAGAGCCAGATGCAGGGCTTGAACCCACGACTCTGGGATCATGACCCAAGGTGAAATCAAGAGTTGGACACTCAACCAACTGAGCCACCCAGGCTCTCCAAAGTAAATTCTTCTTTTTTAGTTGGCAGGATCTTGTGGCCAGTGGGGTAGTTGAATACATTGATACTCTAGAAGAAGAAACTGTGATGCTTGCCATGACTCCAGATGATTTACAGGAGAAAGAAGTAGCTTATTGTTCCACATATACACACTGTGAGATTCATCCATCGATGATTCTTGGTGTCTGTGCATCTATTATTCCCTTTCCTGATCATAACCAGGTTGGTTGCAATTTTTTAACTTCTGTTTCGTGAGGAATTGGGGGAAGTAGAATACAAATTAGACACTGATCTGTAGTTTTTCCCTAAAGAAAAGTGTGTTGATCAAAAGGCTGTGAACTCATATGGAATCAGCATTTAATATGCTTTTTTTTGGTTTGTTTCACTGTTAAGAGCCATAATTAATTATTCCAAATGGTTATCACTTCTCTTTCAGAAAAAAACATAACCTTTATCTGTCATATTTCTGATTTATGTCGTACCCTGTAGACTCTGTTTTTTAGAAGCATTAAATTACCATTGATTCTGCTTTTCATTTCTACCTTTAGTCCCCTAGAAACACATACCAGTCTGCT
Organism: Crocuta crocuta; assembly: GCF_008692635.1. NCBI lineage: Eukaryota > Metazoa > Chordata > Mammalia > Carnivora > Hyaenidae > Crocuta > Crocuta crocuta. Next base: position 1,449,390 of record NW_027529174.1, on the reverse strand, counting down.
ATGGGTAAGCAGGCTATGGGAGTTTATATCACCAACTTCCATGTTCGTATGGATACACTGGCCCATGTTCTATATTATCCTCAAAAACCACTTGTGACTACACGGTCAATGGAATATCTACGATTTAGAGAGCTGCCAGCAGGTATGTTCAGTTTTGTTTTTAAGTTTATTTTTTGTATTAAAAAATTTCTTTTAATGTTTATTTTTGAGAGAGTAAGAGAAAGAGAGCACGTGCGAGGG
>NW_027529174.1:1431834-1449028 GCF_008692635.1 Crocuta crocuta | reverse complement strand
TTTATTTACTTTTGAGAGAGAGACAGACAGAGTGTGAGTGGGGGAGGAGCAGAGAGAGAGGGAGACACAGAATCTGAAACAGGCTCAAGGCTCCGAGCTGTCAGCACAGAGCCTGATGAGGAGCTGGAACTTATGAGCCATGTGTGATTATGACCTGAGCTGAAGTCAGATGCGTAACCGACTGAGCCACCTAGGCACCCCTGTTCTTCACTTTTTAAGATCATGTCCTGCTTAAATACTTTCTGAGTGCTTGGGAGGGTTAATAAAATACTTATGACACAGCCTCTATTTTCTCAATATTTATAATGTGGGAAACAGCACAAATAATAAAGAGATATGTGGACAGTGTTATGATGAGATACAGAGTTCTTTGAAAGCACAGAGTGAAGGAAATGAAATGATTGATTCCTGTTGGAAATCTAGAGCCAATTTCATGGGGAAGGTGGGATTTTAGACTAATGTATAGTTTGACAAAAGGGTATTTGAATTTGAGAGGTGAGTTGAGAAAGGGCTTAGATGCACAAATGTATGAGATACGGAACAATTAGTAGTCATGGCTCTTTAGTATAACTGGAGTGTAAATGCACAGGAGTGAACTTTGGTCTCATTGTGTGGAAAGAGCAGGTTGAATATTGAGACTGAAGACCCATCCAGCCTTTTGGAGCAAGGAGGTAATACAGTTTTGAGGGGTGGGGGTGGTATGCCTGGGTGGCATGGTTAAGTGTCTGACTCTTGACCTCAGCTCAGGTCCTTATCTCAGGGTCGTGAGTTCAAGCCCCACATTGGCCTACCCTGGGCATGGAGCCTACTTAAAAAAAATTTAAATAAAATTTAGAAATATCTTTCTGGCCATTGATACAGATTAAAGTTAGATATGGTATTGGAAGAAGATAAGTTAGAGGTTTTTGCAGTGGTCTCAGTGAGAATTGGTAAGGTCCTTAAGAAACAAAGAGTGGGGGATGAGATGCCTATTGGAATACCCTTGATGGGACTTGGAAATATTATTGGAAATATTGTTGGCGTTTGTGACTTGTGTGATCAAGAAGAGAGGGGTACTATTAATAAGAATTGGAGCAGTTTAGAAGGAAGATGTTTTAGAGGTAAGATCTTAAGTTCAGTTTTCAGCATGTTGAATTTGAGTTGCCGCCCTATCCTCTAGGAAAAGATTTTCCAACAGTGAGTTGCAAACGTGATTTGAAAGAAGCTCAAATCTGGAGCTGTGAAGTTTTTGATATATTAGTGATAATTATAGATTGCCATGAAATTGCTGAGTGGAAATTCAGAGTGAGAATAAAGTCAGAGACAGAGCTTTAGGCACCAAGAAAAGAAATCAGAAGAAATTTAAGATGTAGCTGTTGATGAGGAGAATCAGGAGTTTGCAGGAGATTTTTTTTTTTTTAACTTTTTAATGTTTTTTATTTATTTCTGAGAGAGAGACACACACACACACACAGTGTGAGCAGGGGAGGGTCAGAGAGAGAGGGAGATACAGAACCTGAAACAGGCTCCAGGCTCTGAGCTAGCTGTCAGCACAGAGCCCGACGTGGGGCTCGAACCCATGAACCGTGAGATCATGACCTGAGCCGAAGTCGGATGCTCAACCGACTGAGCCACCCAGGCGCCCCAGGAGATTTTTGTTTTTTTGAAGTTTATTTATTTTGAGAGAGCATGAATAGGGTAGGGGCAGAGAGAGAGAGGGAGAAAGAGAATCCCAAGCAGGTTCTGTCCTGTGAGCATGGAGTCTGACATTGGGCTCGATCCTGTGAACTGAGATCATTACCTGAGCTGAAATCAAGAGTTGGATGTTTAACTGACTGAGCTGCCCAGGTTCCTCTGCAGGAGGAGCTTCCTAAGGAGACTGGACAGCAGGTAAAATGGTGCAGAGAAGTCTAAAGGGCAGAAGAGTGTTGAATATTAAAGGAGACAGCATAATTCTTTGGCATAATTGTTTTCTTAACTTATTATTAACAGGATTTTGGCTTTAACTGTGGGTAACATTATTTAGTAGAGTTTGCTTTGTAAGCAGTGGCTTTAAATTATTTACTAGGGGATTTAGCATTTTGATAGCAAATTCTCATAGTTCAGAATGATTTATTTTCAGTCTTCCACAAGGGGTTACTCTTGTCTAGGAAAACCATCTGTTAGGTGGTCTACAGTATGCTCATATCTTTGGAGTATGCTTGTAGTGTTGTGCTGTCTTCATCATTTATATGATGGCTTTATGGCTGGAGAAGAAAAATATGTAAAGGATTGGATTTGAAATAAAATGTTCTTTTGGTACTGGTATGAAGTGGTGAAGACATGGCTGGTAGGGATTACAAGCCTTTCATTTTTTTTTTTTTTAATGTTTTTTTTTTTTTGAGACACAGAGTTATGAGTGGGGGAGGGACAGACGCAGAATCTGAAAAAAACTCCAGGCTCTGAGCTCTCTTCACAGAGCCTGATGAGAGACTCTAACTCATGAACTGCTAAGATCATGATCTGAGCCAAAATTGACCGACTGAGCCACCTAGGCGCCCCAAATGCCCTCTTACTAGAATGATTTTTTTTCCATAGAGAGCAGTATCAAGGTTATGTTTAGCACAAAGTGTTTAGTGTTAACTTTTAAACAAAATTTTTTTTATTTAAAAATTTATTTTTTTGTTTAAATGTTTATTTTTGAGAGAGACACGGAGTATGAGCAGGGGAGGGCCAGAGAGAGAGAGGGAGAGAGACAGAATCTGAAATAGGCTCCAGGCTCTGAACTGTCAGCACAGAGCTGGATGCAGGGCTCGAACTCAAGAACTGTGAGATCATGACCTGAGTAGAAGTTGGACACCCAACCAAGTGACTGAGCCACCCATGTGCCAAAATTTTATTTTTGAGAGAGAGCAAGAGAAAGCATGAGCTGAGGGGCAGAGAGAGAGGGAGATTGAGAATCCCATGCAGGCTCTGTGCCACCAGTACAAAGCCTGACATGGGGATTCATCTCACAAACTGTGAGATCATGACCTGAGCCAAAATCAACAGTTACATGCTTAATCAACTGAGCCACCCAGGCGGCCCCAGTGGTATCTTTTAGACTGGGCTTGCAACCTCAGATTCCTACATGATTAGGCAGGATTGGTGATTAGTCAGTGAATTAGAAGTTTGCCTTTCCACGGCGGTGGGCCAATAACTTCAGCTATGGTTGTGATGTGTATAAGTGGGCCCAGTGATGCCAGATCTGATATTTCAAAAAAAGTTTGAAATCTGAGCTTTTGAATTGACTTTTCAAAGTGTTAGGAATGGATTCAAGTTAAAAACAAAAACCAAAACTCTGGAATCTGCTACCGTGGGTCAGTGTGTTTAAGATGGCCAGCAGAGAGCTTTCTGTGGCAGAGCAGCCAGAGTTTTTAAGGGGCAAATGTTATCAGGGAGGAGGGCCTGCCTTATGCACGTATCTCTTTCTCCAAATCTGTTTGTATCTCTGGTTGGGAATTAGTGGGAATAAGAGACTTGGAAGAGAGGAGTGTGTTTTCAGTGTCCCAGACCCTGACCAGTAGCACCGCTACCCCTTACCCTGCATCCTCCTTCTTAAAACTACTGCACCCCTGCTGTACACGTAAAGGAGTAAATGAATGGTGTGCCTTCTCATGAGGAGTGGGGTGCTTTTTGAAAGTTGAATTTAGCTTTAAGAAAGTAGATATAAACATTTAATTCAGAATTCAGATAACCAAAGCATTCAATTATCCAGTAATTTAGTTGCTTTGTATTCTGTACTAGTAGCCTTTTACTCCAAATTTGAAATATTTAAATCAAGACATGTTAACCATAGCTTTAAAGTTGAGTGTATATTAATTTTTGGAAAAGCGAATTCACATACATGTGCATTATATTCATTGAAACTCCACCCACATTCAGCAGTCATTTCTTAGATTGCAGTCCTACTAGTTCATAGGGTGTTGTAAACTTTTTTCTTACTTTTTAAATACTTGTTATTTTCTTTACAGTCTCATCAAAAGTAGTTTGGGCAGCAACAACTAGAGATAAGATTGTGGTGGGAGGATGGCACCACATTTTTGTTAGCATAGGGAGAGGAGTAGGATGGTACCAGGTTCAAACCACAAATTAGGAGACTAGGAGCTGGGGCTTGAGTCCATTGTTTACTATCTTTGGGAGCATGGATAAGTCATTTAAATAGTTCTTTCTGATAATGATGAGAATAGTAGTACCTCATTTCTGGCACAGGGTTCCTGTGAAAATTGTGAAACTTGGTTTAGGGAAGCACTTTGTAAATTAAAAAAAATTTTTTTAAATGTTTATTTGTTTTTAAATTTTTTAATGTTTTATTTATTTCTGAGAGAGAGAGAGATACAGTGTGAGCCAGGGAGGGTCAGAGAGAGAGGGAGACATAGAATCTGAAGCAGGCTCCAGGCTCTGAACTGTCAGCACAGAGCCTGACACAGGGCTCGAACCCATGAACCGTGAGATTATGACCTGAGCCGAAGTTGGATGCTTAACTGACTGAGCCACCCAGGCGTCCCTTAAATGTTTATTTTTGAGAGAGAGAGAGAGAGAGAGAGAGGCAGCAGGGGAGGGGCAAAGAGAGAGAGACACAGAATCTGAAACAGGCTGTAGTCTCTGGGCTGTCAGCACAGAGCCTGACATAGGACTTGAACCCATGAACTGAGAGAGCATGACTTGAGCTGAAGTCGAATGCTTAACCATCTGAGCTACTCAGGCTGCCCAGGGATGCACTTTATAAATATGAGGTGGTTTGTATATGTAGTCACCAGTTATAAGATGGATACATTGAGAGTGACTACCTCTTTTTTAAAGTTTGTTTATTTTGACAGCGTGAGCAGGGGAGGGGCACAGAGAGGATCCTCAGGAGTGCTGTCGCATGGAGCCCGTTGCAGGGCTTAAATCCATGAACTGTGAGAACATTATTTGAGCCAAAATCAAGAGTCAGGTGCTCGACTGAGCCACCCAGGTGCCCCAGGTTTTGCTTATTTTAAACATTAAGCTGTCAGAGTAGTTGCCTCACTATTGCTACCCCAAGGGGAGTAGACTTTGACAGGTACCATGGTGAAAAACGTGTGGCAAATATGATTAAGTAAAATTGCTTTAAAAGAAAGGGTCAGTGACTAGTCTTCCTCTTGGTCTCACTCATATCGAACTCGAGTTGGCAGAGGCAAGTCTGGTCTCAGACTAGTGGTAAAACCCCTGCCTGGTTGCTCCCAGCCTGACTTTAGCCGTCACCAGCCACTGCAGGGAGGAAAGGTATGATCCACAGACCAAGCAGAGCAGTTGAGAAAACTATTTATTGGTGGTTTGAACTTTGAAACTACATATGATCGTTTAAGAGAATGTTTTGAAAAAATTGGGGTTACACTTAACAGATTGTTTGGTGTTGAGGGACTCCCAAATAAAATATTCTAGGGGTTTGGGTTTTGTGACTTACTTTTGTTGAAGAGATGGATGCAGCAATGTATAAGTGACCACACAAGGTTTGATGGGGGTGTGTAGTGGAATCAAAGAGAGCTGTTTCTGGAGAGGATTCTGTAAAGCGTGGTGCCCATCTAACAGGAAAATTCTTATTGGTAGTATTAAAGAAAATACAGAAGAATGTAATTTGAGAGATTACTTTGAAAAGTAAGATTGGCAAGATTGAAACCATAGAAGTTACAGAAGATTGGCAGAGTGGAAAAAAGGATTGATGATCACGATACAGTTGATAAAATTGTTCAGAAATACACTACTAATGGGCATAATTGTGAAGTAGTAAAGGCCCTTTCTAAATTAGAAATAAAAGACTGCTGGATCGTAGAGAGGTCATGGAGGTGCATCTGGCAACTTCATGAGTGTGGAGGAAACGTTGGAGCTAGTGGTGACTTTGGCCACTTAAGTGGAAGAGGAGGCTCTGGTCGTGGAGGTGATGGCAGCAGAGGTAGTTACGGAGGAGGTGAGGGTGGCAGCTATGGCGGTGGTCCAAGTTCTAGTGGTGGAGGAGGTTCTGGTGTTGGTGGACCAGGATATGGAAACCAGGGAGGTGGATGTGGTGGTGGTGGCAGATATGATGCTTATGATGGAAGAGGAAATTTCAGAGGTGATCACTCTGGTGGTGGTGAGAACTATAATGGTTTTGGAAATTACAGTGGACAACATCAGTAAAATTATGGACCCATGAAGTGGGGCAGTTTCAGTGGAATAAGGTTGGGCAGTCTCTGTGGTGGTGGTTATGGATCTAGTGGTGCAAGTGATGGATGTGGTAGCAGAAAGTTCTAAAAAAAATCTCAGAAGAAGAGGGCTATAGTTCTTAGCAGGAGAGGGAGCAAGGAGTTGTCAGGAAAGCTGCAGGTTACTTTGAGACATTTGTCCCAAATATATTAGAGGAACTGTGAAAATTGCCACAGAAGGAGCAGTGATCCATAGAGAAAGAAGTTACTGCAGCTTAAACAGGAAACTTTTCTTATCTAGGCCTGTCCTAGCCACAGTTTGCAAAAAGTGCAGCTATTGCTTAATGGAGAGTAGTGTCAATTATGTGTACATTCCTGTCCCCCCCCTTTTTTTAAAGATTGTATTTTTATTTTTATAGATTTTTTTTTCTTTTTTTCTAGGAGAGAGAAAGAGTGTGAGCAGGGGAGGGTCGGAGAGAGAGGGAGTCACAGACTGAAACAGGCTCCAGGCTCTGAGCTGGCAGTCAGCACAGAGCCTGACGTGGGGCTCGAACCCACGAACCGCGAGATCATGACCTAAGCAAAAGTTGGACGCTTAACCGACTAAGCCACCCAGGCGCCCCTAAAGATTGTATTTTTAATCTCTACACCCAATGTGGGACTAAACTCATGACCCTGAGATCAAGAGTCACATGCTCTACTGATTGAGCCAGCCAGGCATCCCTGCATATACATTTCTGAGGTCTTTTATCCGTTGGCACTTTGTCTTTTTTTTATTATTGTTGTCTTTTTCTTTTTTTCTTTACATCAGGTATATTGCCCTATAAATTGTGGTAGTGGTACCAGGAATAAAAAATTAAGGGATTTTTAACTTTTAAAATAAAAATAAAGGAACAATTTTTCTTTGTTTCGTAGATAATACATTAATGGATGCTTTTATATGCACTACAGGTATCAACTCCATTGTGGCCATTGCATCATACACTGGATATAATCAAGAAGACTCTGTTATCATGAATCGTTCAGCTGTAGACAGAGGCTTTTTCAGGTCAGCTATTTACAACAGTTGTCGAAACATGAATATTTTAATAAAAAAAGTTTCTTAGAAATAGGTTTGGCTTGTATGTATCCACAAACTTTCTGGTGCTTTTGAAGATCAGGCTAAAAGAAATTTTGATCTGACAGAAAAATTTTTCTGTTAAGATATTTAATCTTTTGCCTCCATTCATGAAGCTTTGTGGATATTTGACAGGCATATACTGTTGTATGGATTCCTATATAGAGTAGAGTGTGGCAAAATCATTGCCTGACTCCAGAAAACAGGAGGCCTGGTTGATAGTCATGAATGACTGAAGACACTAATTCTTGTGTCTCAGGATTTTCAGATGTTAATGTTTTGAGGCCCCCACCCTCCACACTCTTTTTTGGTAAGCAAAGACATCTTTGCATTTAGATAATATAGAAACATCTAAAGAAATAAAAATAAACCTGTAATCTTAGGATCTATAAATAACTACTATTAAAATTAGTATTTTTTTCAATCTTTTAATTATGCTTCTGTTATTTTATTGGCAAATAATCTCAAATGCATGGCATATGAAAATTGGTTAAAAAGTGAGAATTTAGAAGATGGATTTTTTCTGTTTAGTTTTAGACGATAGCACTAGGATCAGAGGGTAGACATGATAGCTTTGTATCATAAACTTCTCACTAGAAACATTGGAGCTGATCCTATATGACCATCTCTGAGGGATATTATGGAAGGGATTCTTATTTCAGATTGGAGGTTTGATTTAGTGACCTTAGGTCCTTCCTGTGCTCACATATAATCCAGCCATGTTAAGATTATGGGTCAGATGCTACATGTGTGGCCCATGTAATAGCATTTAGGACTTAACTTTTACGGTTAATACAGTTAACTCTTGTCCTTGATTCATGGTTTAAAGGTCTCCCAAATATCTTAATTAAGTAAAAATTATTGGTGTGTACTAAGCCCTTTTATAAAAGGGAACTAGAAATTACCTTTACCACTATGTGTTTTAGGTCTGTTTTCTATCGATCATATAAAGAACAGGAATCTAAAAAAGGATTTGATCAAGAAGAAGTTTTTGAGAAACCAACCCGTGAAACATGCCAAGGTAAGTGATACTGATGTTTAAATTTTGGAATTTTATTTATCTATTTTTAAAATTTTATTTTATTAATGTTTATTTATTTTTGAAAGAGAGGGAGAGACAGAGCGTAAGTGGGGGAAGGAGCAGAGAGAGAGGGAGACATAGAATCTGAAGCAAGCTCCAGGCTCTGAGCTGGCAGCACAGAGCCCAGTGTGGGAATTGAACTCACGAACTGTGAAATTATGACCTGAGCTGAAGTCGGATCTTAACTGACTGAGCCACCCAGGCACCCCTAAATTATGGAATTGAAAGTTAGTTGATTTTACCATTGCTGTCCTAAATAATTTTTCTTCTCCCCTCAACCTCCCTCAACGCATGGCAGTTTTCTTGTTACTCTTAGAGCTCATGTATAAGAAAATGTGTGTTTGCCAGAAGTCTTTGGACAGAAGAGTTGGCTTGTTACAGTCCTTGCACCTTGGTAGATCCTGCATTGAAGAGGGTATTTAGGAGTTCAGAGAGGTCACGTAATTTCATATAATACACTACAGCCCCATTCTTACTTGTACTGTGAAGTGTCCTTCAGTTTATGTGTTTTGCATGGGAACTTCCCCCCCTTCCACATTGTAGTGTGACCATATTTGTGTAGCCGCAATACTTACGTACATTTAACAGATAAATGAGAGATAACTAGCACTTTTCTGTTTCTTCCAGAAAACTCAAACTTACTTCCTAGTTATCATTTTCACAGACACTTAAAAACTGTGTATGCAGTGGAATGGATGGGATGTCCCAGGGAAATGGGGCATCTCTGCCACAGTTTTGACTTCTAATGGTATTGTGTGAAGTAAAATGTGTTTTATTTTTTAAATCATCTGTTATTCCATATCCTGTGGGTGGTTCTGTGTAGTAGTGAATTGATGTCCATTGAATTAAGATTTCCATAAGATGAAATTAAACGTTGCTGTGGGAGGATGGGTGTTAGAGGGCATAGATACTCTTTTTTTTCCTTGATACTCCTTTTCATGTAAAAAAAAAGAGATGATGGCAACACCCTTATCCAAAGTCACCCAGCAAATAGTCTGATTTTCCAGTGCTTATTCCGGTGCTTTTTAAAAATTCATGATGTTAAAGATTCCTGTGAACTTTTCTCTGACTTGGAAATGATTTATGTATTTGGTTTTTAATTTTTTGGGAGGATTATGTGACATTGTAAATACTCTTCTATATAGTAGCACCATTTCAGAAAATTCCATGTCTGTTTCCTCATAGGTATGAGGCATGCCATTTATGACAAGCTGGATGATGATGGTTTGATAGCTCCTGGAGTCCGTGTGTCAGGAGATGATGTTATTATCGGCAAAACAGTCACCTTGCCTGAAAATGAAGATGAATTGGAGGGCACTAATAGACGCTATACCAAGAGAGACTGTAGCACCTTTCTTAGAACTAGTGAGACGGGCATTGTGGATCAGGTTATGGTAACTCTCAACCAGGAAGGATATAAGTTTTGTAAAATAAGGGTGAGTATAGCTTTTTCATATTTCTGTGTTTATAAAGAGTAAACCAGTTTGACCGAACTAACATCTTTTTATATGAATTCAGGTCCGCTCTGTTAGAATTCCACAGATTGGAGACAAATTTGCTAGTCGACATGGTCAAAAGGGTACTTGTGGTATTCAGTATAGACAAGAGGTGGGTATCTTTTATCTCTCTCACTCCAACCCAAAGTTCTGTTTAACATTCTATTAAAATTTGCTTTAATTTAAAAGTACAAAGGATATAAAGGCTTGACTTTTTAGTGTTGAATAAGTATATGAAAATACCATGTTGAACAGAATTGTGAACATAGAAAACTTCACGGTGGGCGGGGAGGGTCAGCTCTAGTTCTGTAGTTGAGAGTTAAGTTTGTCTCCTTTTAAAAATTCCTTTATAGGATATGCCTTTCACCTGTGAAGGTATCACCCCTGATATCATCATAAATCCCCATGCCATCCCCTCTCGTATGACTATTGGTCACTTGATTGAATGTCTTCAAGGGAAGGTAAGAGATTTTCTTTAAAAATAAATGTTCCAAGCTAATATTTCTTCCAAAATGATGATACGTGGTTTCTCCCATATTTGAATTTGGGGTTCTTTGTTGGAAAAAGTTAGTATGATACTTATTTTCCTGCTTTTAAATTGGTTATGATTTTTTCCCTGGCAAAAATTTGTGACATTTTGGCTAAGTCAGAATTTTTGTAAAATTTACTACATCCAGCCTCTACATATATACATGGTTATCTTTTTGACTGATTCTTTTCTGTAGATGAAGAGTTAATTCATTGGTGGTTAGTTCAGTATGCACTTAATAATTTTATAGCTACATTATTAGCTACTTGTGCCTCTCTTGGTGGAGGTTTTCTAATTTTAAGTATCTTATTAAGGTGGGATGGCTATAGCATAACACATGGGTGACTTGGTTTTAGGGCATTAAAATGTCATTTTCTTGGAGCCATAGTTGGGAGTCTCATTCTTTTTGTATTTGGGCTCATGGATAGCTTCCTTTTTGAAGGCTTATAATTGAATTGTTTTAATTAAAGATTTCTAAGGGGAGACCTAAGGATGCAGCCTTTTAAAGACTTTTTTTTTTAAAGGTTTCAGCTAACAAGGGTGAAATTGGTGATGCCACTCCATTTAATGATGCTGTTAATGTGCAGAAGATTTCTAATCTATTATCTGATTATGGCTACCATCTCAGGGGAAATGAGGTATGTTGGCTCTTAAATTAGTCGTTATGTATGTGTATACTTTCATTCTTCAAAAAAAAAAAAAATCAACCCTTCTATTGAAGTATGACACATATACAAATCATAAATCTACATCTAGATGAATTTATTTTACACAAGGTGAACACATCTTGTGTGACTGGCTCCTAGATCTCAAAAGAAAATTACCAGAACCCTTTTAGGCTTAGATGCCCCCTCTTGTCTCCTTCCAGTTACTACCTTCCCACCCAACCCCAAGGTAAACATTCTCTCGAATTTTTATTAGTTTTGTCTTTTGATTTTCATATAAATGAAATCGTACAGTATGTGCATGTATATTTAGTATTTTAAGTCTGTACTTCAAAATTTGTTTCAGGTCCTGTACAATGGGTTCACTGGTCGAAAAATCACATCACAAATTTTTATTGGTCCCACATATTACCAGCGTTTGAAGCATATGGTGGATGATAAGATTCATTCTCGTGCCAGGGGACCTATTCAGATCCTTAACAGACAGCCCATGGAGGGTAGATCTCGGTAAGAGAGCTGCATCACCATTATTGTTGTTATTTATTTATTTATTTTAAAAAAATGTTTATTTTTAAGAGAGCTGGGGTGGGGGGAGGAACAGAGAGAGAGAGACAGAGAACCCTAAGCAGGCCCTGCATGCAGGGCTTGTACTCGTGAATGGTGAGATCATGACCTGATGCAAAATCAAGAGTCAGATGCTTAGCCAGCTGACCATGCAGGTGCTCCCATTGTTATTATTAGTTTTTAAAAATCTAATTACTTTGATACAGTGTGAATTGGGGAGGGGCAGAGAGAGGAAGAATCTCAAACAAGCTCCACACTGTCAGGGCATAACCTGCACTGTCAACGCAGAGCCCACTGGGGGGCTTGGGTATTAATTGGCTTTTTAAAATGAAAACTCACTTACAAAAATAGACATAATGGTATAATGAAACCCCCAGATGCCTGTCTCTCCACTTCAATAATTAACAGTTGCCAACCTTGTTACATTCATCTCCACATTCCTACCAGCTCTTGATTATTTTTAATCAAAGTCCAGACATCAATTTCTTCTGTAAATGTATTTCAGCATATATTTATAAGAGTGGTTCTCAAATTTGTTTCAAGACCTCAAAGAATTTGAGTTGTAGTTATTGATATTAATCATGTTAGAAGTTAAAACTAAGATTTACAATATTAACTTACCAAAAAATAACACTAATAAGCCCACTATACATAAACAAATTACATTAAAATTTTTTTAATATTTTAAGTATTTGAGAGAGCATGTGCATTTGCACATGTGCATGTGGCGGAGGGAGAGAGAGAAACCCAAGCAGACTCCATGCTTTCAGTGCAGAGCCTGACATAAGGCTCAGTCTCACGAACTGTGAGATGATGACCTGAGCCAAAATCGGGTCAGATCCTCAACCGACTGAGCCACCCAGGTACCCCTAACAAATAACGTTTTTAATGGAAAATATATTTTCCAAATAAATTTGGTAATGGGTGACATTGGTTTGCCTTTTTGCAAGTCTTTTTAGTGAGCTGGTTTATTAGAAGACAGGATTCTTTTGCTTCTGCATTCATTGCATTGTTTTATTTTTTATATTTAAGTAAACAAGGAATATCCTACTTCACATAGATTTGTGATTGGAAAAGGGAGGAATATTTTAATAACATTTTCAGGTGACTTGGATATTATGTCTTGATGCTACATCAAAATGACAGGTTGTAATTTCTTTTTTTTTTAATGTTTTTTATTTCTGAGAGAGAGAGAGAGAAAGAGAGACACAGCATGAGCAGGGGAGGATCAGAGAGCGAGAGGGAGACACAGAATCTGAAATAGCCTTTAGGCCCTGAGCCGGCTGTCAGCACAGAGCCCTATGCGGGGCTTGAACCCATGAACCATGAGATCATGACCTGAGCCGAAGTCGGATGCTCAACCAACTGAGCCACCCAGGTGCCCTAACAGGTTGTAATTTCTTAAAGGCTAGTTGTGATGTAGATTCTGAAGCCAACTCAGTGCATCTTTTGTATTCATTATATTATCCACTGGCTTGTCTTGCACTTTGAATGTATCTTTTACACATGTATAATTTTGTAGCACCACAATTGGCTGTTTGGAAAATACTGGTTTATGTTGACATATTTATCCAAAAACCGTTCACATTTGTAGTGGCTTCACCAGTGTTATTGGAAGTCTTTTATTGGGACACTATAATATAAAAGCCATAATGTTGAATGGAGGTTTTCTAAAATTTTAATTTTTGATTAAAAGCTCAAAATCTTAATCATTTTCAACAGATATTTAAAATTGTTTTCCTTTAAGTGAAAGGCTTATTACTTTTGTTCAGTTTCCAAAAAATGTCTGTCAGATATTCAAGTCTGAATTCATATTGTTGGTGTTCTCAGTGTTGGTGAAAAGTCAGCTCTTTTTTCAAGATACTCCCATGAGAAAAGTGATTAGTTTAGAATTGTGCAAGTATTTTTCTTCAAGCATCCTCAGTATAGAAGAAAAGTGCTTTAGGGGCACCTGGGGGGCTCAGTCGGTTAACTGTCCGACTTCAGCTCAGGTCATGTGAGTTTGAGCCCCGTATCGGGCTCTGTGCTGACAGCTCAGAGCCTGGAGCCTCCTTCAGATTCTATGTCTCCCTCTGTCTCTGCCCCTTCCCTGCTCATGCTCCGTCTCTCTCTCTCTCTCAAAAACTTAAAAAAGAAAAAGTGCTTTATATCTTACCATTAGGTCATAGAATATCAAAAATGTATAAAAAAACTGTACAGTTTTATTAATGACATTCTTGGGTAAAACTGGCTCTTCCCTCCTCCCTTCACAGTGCAGAATATGACTGTTGCTAGTAAGTTTGGTTCCACTGCCTGGACTTGCATCCAGCGGTTTTACAGCCATCTCAGTACAAATGTCAACACAGTGAAAGAAGGAAATATGTTGTATTATAAAAATAGTTTTCACCCTCACTGGTCCATGGACCACACCCAGACAACTTCTTTAAAAGATTAGAACGCTAACCTAATCGCAGTGAAGTTGACTCTTGAAACAACACGGGTTTGAACTGTGCAGGCCCACTTATGCACGGATTTTTTTTTTTTTTGATGCAGTACGTAAATGTACTTCTTAACATTTTTTTCTTCTCGGTTTATTATACATATGTAAAATATGTGTTAATTGACTATTACTGGTAAGGCTTCCAGTCAGCCGTATTAGTAAAGTTACATGCAGATTTTTGGCTCTGGGGGGAATCAGTGCCAACGCGTATCTCATGCATTGTTCAAGGGTCACCTCTACCTTGATATTAAGTGTCCAGTGTTCAAATTTTCCTGACTGAATGATTTTTAAAAAGATTTGATTTTAATCAAGAGACAAGTCTGTGCTTTGCAGTTGATTGATCTAATTTTTTTTTTAATCTATAGGTTGCCTTCCAACTTTTTTTCCTTGCAGTTTGTCACAGAAATTGGATTATTTGTCCTGGAGTGTTTCTCACACTCTGGATTTTGCTGATTGCATTCTTGGGCTGTATATTCTATTTTTCTTGTAAATTCCTACTTAGATCTTGAGCTTTGATGATATGAAGAGTTGTATTCTTGTGCAGTAATATTGCATAGGTGGTATTGTAGATTTCTGGTTGTCTCAGTGATTTTAGCAGCTGTAAGTGATTGAAGCTTTTAACTGAATAGAGACTACAGGTTGATGAGATTCTGATTTTATCATTTCTTAATAGTTGGAATGGTTCTGTACAGAGAAACCTTGTTTCCTCAATTGGTTATCTGGTGATACAGTTCATAATGGCATGATAAATGTTTCATTCTTTCTCTTTACCAGTTTTCAAAATGAGTTGGTTGTCATTCATCCTCCAAAGTTGATTGATGAATTGTTTTCTTTTGGTAATATTATAAAATCATTGGTTTTATGTATTTTGCATATTAGTGTTAAGGAAGCTGCCACCATCCACTTTTTGGCCATTTGAATAATATATTTCATTTCACTTCCACATTGGGGAAACCTGTGTCATTCATCTCTTCTCTCCATTAGTTTTGCCGACATACATTTACCATTTCAGGCTTGACTGCCTGGGAGACGCATTCATGGAGAAGCTGCTTCATTTAGAAAGTCAAGGTGGTAGTGTTAATAGGAAATAAGTACAAAATTACCTGTACAAAATTATCTGTTGTTTGTTCCTTAACAGTGATGGTGGCCTGCGTTTTGGAGAAATGGAACGAGATTGTCAGATTGCCCATGGAGCAGCCCAGTTTTTAAGGGAAAGACTGTTTGAGGCATCAGATCCCTATCAGGTTCATGTTTGCAATCTTTGTGGAATAATGGCGATCGCTAACACGAGGACCCATACGTATGAATGCCGGGGCTGTCGCAATAAAACCCAGGTGTGTAGACCTTACTGGCAGTTGATACTTTTATAGAACTGTATTGGTCTAACCATCCAGGCAGTTTCAGTATGGTGGAACATTGGCATTTTTCACAATTTTGATTAACACATAACATTCCTAGTTTTAAATGAGAAAAGAGAATTTGATTTTTCTAAAAACCAGTGTATCATCTTTTGGAAATAATAATAACTTGAACAAGGAATTTTAAAATTTTAAGTTAGAATTTTTTTTAAAAACCTTTTGAGAAGGGTGAATGTAAATATATCTGGCAGAAAGGCTGAAATACAAAGCTTCTCAGGAGAAAACCATGAAGAAGCCAAGGTAGCGGGAGGAGTGTTACCAGCCTGCTCCCTTCTTTAAGGACTTGGTACTGTAGAGGATAAACTTTTTTCTGGGGTGGGTAAGTGGGGTCCCTTCAAATACAGTTCTGCTCATTACCTTTTTTTTTTTCCCCTCTCCTGCCAGATTTCTTTGGTGCGAATGCCTTATGCGTGCAAACTGCTGTTTCAAGAACTTATGTCTATGAGTATTGCACCTCGAATGATGAGTGTCTAGCTGTTTTAAAAGAGCCTCAAGATGCTTGTAAATATGTTTTGTTTTTACAATACAGCTTTAAAAAACGTACTGCATTGTGAGATAAAGCATTTTATTGATTTTAATTAGCATGCTTTTCTTCTGTAAATAGACAATAAATTTTTGTAGATAGTCTTGATGTGTTATCTTTATTTTGGAGTTTCCTCTAAGTAAAACCAGTGAATATAACTAAGCGTTAGTGGGTTGGATGGTTATTAGGCAAGTACTGGTTATTACAGCAAGTCTTGCTGTAGTTATCCAGGACTACTGATAGTGATGCAGACTAATATATTCTGCAGTTTTATAGGTCAGCACCTTCACCTGTTTGGAAAAAGAAAAAGATGAAAATTAGAAAGACAACCACATCCATAACTAATTTGCAGGTACTTCAGGGTTTCCAAATATGTGAGGATAAAGGACGTATGAGTAACTATAAATGAATGCTCTTTGGAATTTGGGCCATGTGATTTTTGTTGAACTGGTTTATGCATAAGAAATGGACCTTATTACAGAAGTGGAAGAGTTTGTTTCACAAATGAGTAAGCAGAGAGCTAGAGAGGCTCTTATTCAAAATTATAGGTGGAGGAATAATTAGTGGCAGAGCTGACACATCACTTGGTTTTACGTATCTTGGCCAAAGAGAATCTGACCAAACACAGGTTTACTTGATACCTCCTCCTTCCATACCACAGGTGACTGAGCTGTACAGTGGGATGGTTTGACAGATGATACTAATTGTTATTTTTGGTTTAAGAGAAAGCCAGTTCAGACATCAGTTTACTAGAGCTATAGAAATGTAAAGTAGCGGGGCACCCGGGTGGCTCAGTTGGTTAAGCGTTCGACTTCAGCTCAGGTCATGATCTCACAGTTCGGGAGTTCAAGCCCCACATCGGGCTCTGTGCTGACAGCTTGGAGTCTGGAGCTTGTTTCAGATTCTGTGTCACCTTCCCTTGCTCACGCTGTCTCTCTCTCAGAAATAAATAAAAACGTTAAAAAAACAAATGTAAAGTAACACCGCTCTGATGCCGCCAGGCATATTGATGGTGAAGTGGATGGAGGCAGCTAGCGCTGGGTACTTGTCAGTCTGCTTCCTCTTCTGGCCTCTTGTAAAATCTCAAAGTGAAGAACCAGAATTGCCCACATCATTTAAATTTTTTTTTAATTTTTTAAATTTATTTCTAGGAGAACGAGAGAGAGAGACAACGCGAGCAGA
>NW_027529174.1:1424494-1431495 GCF_008692635.1 Crocuta crocuta | reverse complement strand
TGAGCAGGGGAGGGTCAGAGAGAGGGGGAGGTACAGACTCTGAAACAGGCTCCAGGCTCTGAGCTGGCAGTCAGCACAGAGCCCGACACGGGGCCCGAACCCACGAACTGCGAGATCATGACCCAAGCGAAAGTCGGACGCTTAACCGACTAAGCCACCCAGGCGCCCCCGCACATCATTTAAATTTTATTTCTGAGAGAGAGCGTGAGCGCAGGGGAGGGTCAGAGAGAGGGGGAGACACAGAATTTGAAGACAGGCTCTGAGCTAGCCGACAGTACAAAGCCTGATGCGGGGCTCAAACCCACGAACTGTGAGATCATGACCGGAGCCGAAGTCGGACACTTAACCGACGGAGCCACCCAGGTGCCCCCACAATCATTTACTTTTAAGTGGAAGTTTAACATAATAGTCACAACACCAAGGAAATCATGCCATGTGGAGAGAAAGTTATGGGAAATAGAAGTCATTCCATTCAAGTTTGAGTTTTGACTCTCACATGTAAGATAAAGTGAAGCACCTAACAGCATTCCATTAACCATCCAGATGTTCTTTTAGAACCATGGGCTCTACGTTTTGATGGCATGCTTTTGTGGATAACGAACATATAAATTTCAGTAAGAGCTATGTCTGATACTTTCATCCCTGGCTCTGTTCTTTATTAATCAAAAGCACTAGCCTTTTTAAAATGGTTGTAACACTTTCTACTTACCTTTTTTCACTGGTATTTCATGTAAGGCATCAACCACTGTAATTTTTGCTGATGCTGAAGCCTGTCCTTGGGAATTGGATGCATGGCACTCATATTCTCCAGCATCTTCCTTACTGAGAGGAGATACCTGTGAAAGAAAAAGGATGTTTACTTCCTCTATGGCAGTCCTCTCTTTTCCCAGCAGCTTCAGGTCATTAAGAAATAAGATGAATAGTAAAGACACTGGTAGAAATTGTGCCAGTGCTATGGTGGGAGACTCGGCTGCTCTGTGTGTTCGGCCAGGAGGATTCACACTCTGAGGACACACCATGGACAACTTTTGATCACACTGCAGAGGTAAAGAACTGTTGAACAGGTACACTTACTAGTTTGAGGAAGAACTTGATAAAGCATATAAGTAGTATCTAGGAGTATCACGGGTCAAATAAAATAATTGAGTAACTAATGCTTGGGCCATTTAGTTTCCTGGGAGGATTTTGCTTTTAATTTTTTTTTTCCTTTCTTTTTTTTTTTTTTTTTTTTAAATGTAAGCTCTAGGCCAACTGTGGGGGGCTTGAACTCATGACCCAGAGAGCAAGATTCATATACTCTACTGAGTCAGCCAGCCAGGTGCCCCTGCTTTGAATTCTTAAGAGAAAAATTAGTTCTCATTTATTTGTTAACATTCAACCGACCTCAACTCTTTTATTTTTAGTTCCCTCCGGAAGAGGACTAACAGTCTCCTGGGAGGGCCGTTCCAAAGACGGTGGCAGGGCAAATTCTTTCAGCCTGGGCAGGTTGTCTGGCACCTTTGCCAGCTTTGCAGTATCTAATCCTAAGAATGAAATCCTTGCCAGCTCTTTGTACTCACCAGCACCCAGCCAGTGACTTCATGCTTTTCTGGGCCACCCCGGGTCTGAATAGCCAGGTTGTCCCTGTCACCAGGCAAGAGTTCTGTCCTCTGAACTCCATAGTTACCCCTTTTTACCTGCAAAAACAAAAGGAAATACTGTTAAGTTTTATGAACTGAACTATCAACTTGGAACATTACTAACATTCTTAGAATTGTACAGGGCATACATCAGACTTTCTAACTGGATTAAACCTAGCAATTTCCATATTACCCTTTCCTGAATACTTAAATTCTCATCGAATTCTAAATGTAATTAAAATTAATAAAACAAGCCTTACCAATAGGTAAGAAAGTAACTTTTTTTATTTATTGAAGTTTATTTAATTTAAAAAACAGAGTGAGAGGCTGAGAGAGAGGGAGACCATCCCAAGCAGGCTCTGCACTGCCAAGTGCGGAACCCAGTGTGGGGCTGGAACTCATGAACCATGAGATCATGACCTGAGCCAAAACCAGGAGTCGACACAACTGACTGAGCCACCCAGGTGCCTCTAATGTTTATTTTTGAGACATACAGACAGATGGGGTGGGGGTGGGGGGGGGAATCAGGATCCGAAGTAGGCTCTGTGCTGATAGCAGAAAGCGTAATACAGGGCTCGAACTCACAACATGACCTCAGCTGAAATCAGATGCTTAGCTGACTTGAGCCACCCAGGCACCCCAAGAAAAGTAACTTTTTTTAAATGTTTATTTTTGAGAGAGAGTGAGTGACCGAGTGGGGGAGGGGGGGAGAGAAAGAGGGAGAGAGAGGGAGAGAGAGGGAGAGAATCTAAAGCAGGCTCCAGGCTCTGAGCTGTTAGCACAGAGCCCGACTCGGCTTGAACTCCGGAACGGTGAGATCATGACCTGAGCCAAAGACGGAAGCTTAAGTCAGAGTCACCCAGGCGGCTTTTTGTATTTAGAATATATGTATTTTTCTGTATGCTTGGGGAATACACACCATCATACTTTCCTGCCACTGGCTACCATCATTCACTCATGCCCTCATAAATTCTGTTTTTCTTTGCTGAGCTTTTTCTTGCTTGCCACACCATGTCTGACAAACTGTGTCACCAAGTGCTAGGTCTGATTCTTGGGACCTTATGTAGGAGCCCAGGTCCTGCAACCGCCACAAAAATGGAAAATGGCCACTACCATTCCTTTTGTTCTGAGGGCTAAGGGTTCATCACAGGGTTTACTAAAGACCTGACAAAAGCTACCTACTCCTGTGTGTGTCCTGGTGAGAACAGGGATGGGTTAAGACCGCACTTTCCTTGGCTTGAGGACAACAGCGAACGCTGTCCTAATTTTTCACCTCCTGAACTGTGTTCTTTATATAAACTCTGGAAAATACGTAAAAATATACAGAAAAATAAAATTTACTTACAATCCTTCTGTACATATACATTTAGCATCAATTTCTAGAAGTGGAATGGCTGAGTCACAGAGTACAAATCTTTTAAGTCGTGTGGTAATGATGGTTTTAAAAAAAATCACACAGATACACTAAGTAATATTTGTTTAATTCCATCCCAGGCCACCTTTAAGAGCTAGTTTGATGTTTACTGATAGTACCTCTAATTAGAAAAAAGGATTTATAATCTCACAGGTAGTTTTCATTTTCTAAGTCAAAAAAGAACCAGCTTTCAGTACGGACACTCCACATGAGTGCTGCTCCCCTGTGTGACCCACGCCTACCATGTGCCACCATGCTGGTCTCGACTTCAGGTCTCTCTTTCTGTGGTGTGATGCCAGGGCTCTGAAAACCACAAGGGACCTAGGCCAGCTCCTACTCTATAAAAAATATCTAGCATTATTGATTTGGAATGCCTGGATTTTCCTTGTTTGCTTTTTTCCCCTTGGATTTCCCCATATTGTGACTCTTAGAGAAGACCAGGTATCTGTGTTTTTCGCATATACGTGCTAGAAAAACAAAACAGGTGAACTTAACAGGCATCTTTTTTCCTTCTGTTTCTCAAGTAGCTGGCAAAGCAGTTCATGGTAGATTTTGCAGATTTTGAAATATTTAAAAATGGTTATAATAATGGTGTATTAATTTGATTTAATGGCCAAAGTAACAGATCTCTGGTCTTTACCGAATTTCAGAATTCTTTAGGAGCTCTGTGTGTGACCAGAGCAAAAAACACTACTGCGTGAATTACTCAGTCTCTACAACTGGCCTGTTGGTCCTCAGAGTATGTCATTCTTAGTGAAGAGCATTCTGTGTGAGTAACCCTGGTCCACTATTTATAGAGAAATTGTTCTTAATTAAGTACTGGATTAGAAAATGAGTATTTGTAGTTAACAGCACCCATATTTTAATATACTGTAAAAAGCTACACGCCACATAGAAAACCTGTAGAAATGTCAAGAATTACTACAGAGTAAATTTTTACATGGCATACTCCCCTGTTCCCTTAGGTAAGGGGAGTTCACTGATAAATGTGTTTTCTAATTGGGGGGAAAAGATGTGGGCTGAAAAAAAGTGGCTTCTAAAACAACTGTACAGATGTGCAATAGGCTGGAAATGCTTCAGAGTTTGAACCTTAGAAATCTAGGCAGAAAAAACCGCTAGCAGTCACTGCTCACTAGAAAGGTGACGTCAGCTAGGGGAGAATCAGAGGGAGACCCAGGAAGTCCTGTCAGCCTTCTCTGCTTGGATTTTAGATGCAACATCTTCCTGAATCTTTTTGCAGATAAGCAATTAGTAATAAAAAGTGCCAATGATTTCGGAAGTAGGATGGATTGGTCTGATTCTTACAGGTTAATACATTTCAAAGCTTCACTGAATTTCAAGAAATCATTAAAGGACATTTATGCAGTACAGAACATATTTGCTGTGCCTTTTTGGTGAAGTGTCTGAAGAGGTTCAGATCCTCAGCCACTGTAACCCATTAAAGACAATGTCTAGGGAAAAAACATTTGTACTACGTGAGAAAGGGTCATTATCTCTTATGTACAAGAAGCCACAGACTAATAATAACAAACAACACAATAGAAAAATGGGTAAAAGGGGGCACCTGGGTGGCTCAGTCAGTTAAGTGATGGACTTCAGCTCAGGTGATATCAGTTTGTGAGTCCGAGCCCCACATCAGGCTCTGTGCTGTCAGCATGAAGCCTGCTTTGGAACCTGTGTACCCCTGCCTCCCCTGCCCCTCTCCTGCTCACTTTCTCAAAAATAAAGAAAAATGGGTAAAGGATATACAAACATGAAAATATTCTCTTCAAAATATGTAAAGATCTATAACTCAACATGCAAAAAACAAATAATCCACTTAAAAATGGGCAGAAGACATGACCAGACATTTCTCTAAAAAAAGACATCCAGATGGCCGACAGACACATGAAATTGTGTTCAACATCACTCATCATCAGGGAAATGCAAATCAAAACTACGATGATACCACTTCACACCTGTTTGAATGGCTAAAATCAAAACCACAAGAAACAGTAAGTGGTGGTGAGGATGTGGAGAAAAAGGAACCCTCATGCACTGTTGGTGGGAATGCAAATTGGTGCAGTCACTATGGAAAACAGTATGGAGGTTCCTCAAAAAGTAGAACTACCCTACGATTCAGTAATTGCACTACTGGGTATTAGCCAAAAATACAGAACACTAATTCAAAGGGATATACACACCTTTATGTTTATAGCAGCAATATGTGCAATAGCCAAATTATAGAAGCAGCCCAAGTGTCCGTTATTAGATAAATGGTTAGAGATGATGAGGTATATATACACAATGGAATATTACTGAGCCATAAAAAGAATGAAATCTTGCCATCTGCAACAACATGAAGCTAGGGAGTATAATGCTAAGTGAAATAAGTCAGAGAAAGACAAACACCATACAATTTCATTCATATGTGGAATTTAAGAAACCAAAGGGGGTGGGGTAGAGAAAAGACAAATCAAGATACAGATTCTTAACTATTACCAGAGGGGAATAGTTACCAGAGGGGAAGTGGGGGAGGGGATGGTTGAAATAGGTGATGGGGATTAAGTGCACTTGTGATGAGCACTGGGTGATGTATGGAATTATTGAATCAATATATTGTACACCTGAAACTAATAGAACACTATATGTTAACTATACTGAAATGAAAATAAAAATATTTAAAAAAATTGCAGAACAACAAAAATATTCAAATACTACAATGTGAAAGGGACACCTGGGTGATTCAGCTGGTTGAGCATCCGACTCTTGATTTTGGCTCAGGTTATGATCCCACACAGCATGGAGCCTGCTTGGGATTCTCTCTCCCTCCACCCCTTTCCCCAGCTCGTGCGCGCTCTCTCTCTCTCTCTCTCTCTCTCAAAAACAAAACAAGACAAAGCCCACAAAACTTCAACGTGAAAAAAAATATTCTCAATGTAGTCAAGGAAATTAAAGCAATAAGGAAAGGATTCTTTTACCTATCATTAACAAAAATTAAAAAGTGGCTGCCCAGGTGGCTCAGTTGGGTGAGCATCTGACTCTTGATTTCAGCTCAGGTCATGTCCCAAGGTCATGGGATTGAGTCCCGTGTTGGGCTACATGCTAAGCACGGAGCCTGCTTGGGATTTTCTCTCTCTCCATCTGGCCCTTTCCCCCAGTGCACTCTTTCTCTCTCTCTCTAAAATAGAAAATAATAATAAAAAAAAAGTTAGGGCAATATTCAGTGCTGGTGAGGATGCAGGAAAATGGCACCCATACCCTACTGGGGAGAGTGTGAATTGCTACAATCTAGAAAGTAATCTGACAATGTCTATTAAAACTAGCATTAAATCTTTTGACCTATTTATCATGTAACTTTTGGGGGAATCTATCCTATAAGTGGGGAAGGACTTGCATATAGGATGTGTACAGAGTCATGTTTAAGGTTGCATTATTTAAGGTGGTCAAAAATTGGAAAAGACAAACAATACAGGAATGATTACGGAGATCCATACTTGGAGTATCATGGAGTTACTGAGAAGCAGACCTAGAGGGATGCCCATGAAGTATTTATTGAGAAAAGCAAATTTTAGAGTAATATGCTGACTATATTCCTACCTCATCCCACATACTGAGGATATGTGTTGGTGTATGTATGGGCACAAGTCAGGGTATAGAAAGATAAAACCAGGGCAGTTCACAGTGGTTATTTTAGGAAGTGGAAGAAGGTAGGAGATTTTGAACTCTCTTTTTACATCTTTGGAGAGCTTCTCTATTACTATTATCACTCACTATTCAAAAAAATTTTTTAGTGTTTATTTTTGAGAGAGAAAGAGAGAGCATGTGTGAGGCAGAGTAGGGGCACAGAGAGGGAGACAGAGGATCCAAAGTGAGCTCCATGCTGACAGCAGAGAATGAACCACAAGATCGTGCATGACCTGAGCTGAAGTCAGACAGGCGCAACGTAGGCGCCCTGTTACTGTCTTTAATTTAAAAAAAAAAAAAAA
>NW_027529174.1:1422535-1424463 GCF_008692635.1 Crocuta crocuta | reverse complement strand
AAAAAGCACATCTGAAGAACTGTCAAGGCAGGAAAAGAAATCAATAAGAGACACTCAGTCTCAGAAACTCCCAGTGTTTGGAAGGAATTCTAGGTGTTTTATCTTCCCTGTAAGCATCATTTCCCTGACTTACCTGGGTTAAGGCTATTTTAGCTCACTTCCCTATTTCAAACTACTGCTTCTGGAATCTTTGCGGGCTGAGGTTTGTGAAAAGGTATGGGACTTGTTAATATCATATGATAACTACAGGTTAGAAAAGTATAGACCGCTCACCGGGCTGCACCTCACAAGAGGTGCCGCCATGGCCTTGAGTGTCTGGAGAGCAGCAGGCTTGTTCTGTCAGCTCTGCTGTTGCTGAGAATTCTTGGGCAAGAAAGACATGCTACCTTCTTTGAACTTCAGCTTAACAACAGAGATTCTAATATCCATTTATAATAAAAAAGCACTTCTATGCTTAAATTGAATTTGAATGTGACCTTTTTTGCCTTAGACCTTCAATGGCCTATTTAATTTTTTGGGGTCGGTGACATGGACCATAGTAAGAAATACATTCTGCATTGGGATCTGGAATATACAAAAGAAAAGTTGCATGAAATGATACCCCTACTCATTGCAATTGTGCCTTAAGATATTTTCCATTCTTCTTTTTATTTTTAAAGAATCAGGGGTGCCTGGGTGGTTCAGTCAGTTGAGTGTCCAACTTCGGCTCAGGTCATAATCTCACGGTTTGTGAGTTCGAGCCCCACATCGGGCTCTGTGCTGAGCTCAGAGCCTGGAGCCTGCTTCGGGTTCTGTGTCTCCCTCTCTCTCTGCCCATCCCCTCCTTGTGCTCTTTCTCTCTCTCTAAAAAGATAAACATTAAAAAAAAAAAAGCAAGCAAGCACATGAAGAGAAAAAATTAAAAAAGAAGCTGCCAGTTGTGATCCCTAACATTGAATTGAAGAGTCGCTGATGGGTCACAGCCTAAAAAAACATTGCTTTAGGTCATGCATGTGGCAAATCACATTAGGAAGGTACAGGAAATTCAGCAGAGCCTGGCAGCTGGGTTTTTGCTTGTTTCTGGCAAGTCCCCTCCGCCCCCCAGCTCCAGCCACAAATCCTCAGGGAAGCCCACACGGGCTCTGTTCCATATAATCCCAAAAGCTTAGAGGAAAAGATTCCCACGGCAGATTGAGTCCCCTGGTATGCATGTACGTTAGCTGGGGTGGGGCAGAGCAAGGGCTGAGGAAATTATTCTCTGCCAAGATCTGTCAATAAGGTCATAGACTCCAAGACACTTGGGTCACCCTGGCTTCTTGCTGTGTAATCCCTAGAGAACTGCAGCTGAGCTTTTTATGGATATTCTTTGGAAAAGTCGTTCCCCTGCTTCTCCACCCTCTGAACAAAGCCTCCAAATAAGCAGAGGAGCAGCAGTTTTGCAACATCCATTGGCTGCAGTTTTGCTCTTCACTGCTTGCTCCCTGCTCCCCTTTCAAAAAGAAATTTATGGAGGTAAAATTTCATTATTCTCTTTAACAGAAGTTTCAGCTCTAAGAGTTACTTGTAATGTAGCTGGTGGTGTCTCTGCCCACCCCACTCCCAGGCATTTTTGGGAATCAACCCGGACTTCACTCCCAACCGGATGGCCCCCTGGGGGGTAATGTAGCCCTCTGGCCACCTGGGGGAGCCAGAGGGCAGCAGGTGACCCGACCTGAGTCCTTCAATGGGATTTGCAACGCAGCAGGGAGAGAGGGAAGCCCTTTCCTTCCTCTGGAGTCTTCAAGCTGTGATGATACCGTGAGCTTGGAGCCTCCAGTGGACAATGCTGCCTATGGTGGTAGCTTTTTGAGGTAAAAGAAAAAAAAAAGAGACCAATACACTGAGAGCAGAGTCCTGACCACTTGGGTACTTGGATGTAGCTGTCCCAGAGGCTGGAATCACCGCTCCTC
>NW_027529174.1:1399149-1421516 GCF_008692635.1 Crocuta crocuta | reverse complement strand
AAAAACCACATCTGAAGAACTGTCAAGGCAGGAAAAGAAATCAATAAGAGACACTCAGTCTCAGAAACTCCCAGTGTTTGGAAGGAATTCTAGGTGTTTTATCTTCCCTGTAAGCATCATTTCCCTGACTTACCTGGGTTAAGGCTATTTTAGCTCACTTCCCTATTTCAAACTACTGCTTCTGGAATCTTTGCGGGCTGAGGTTTGTGAAAAGGTATGGGACTTGTTAATATCATATGATAACTACAGGTTAGAAAAGTATAGACCGCTCACCGGGCTGCACCTCACAAGAGGTGCCGCCATGGCCTTGAGTGTCTGGAGAGCAGCAGGCTTGTTCTGTCAGCTCTGCTGTTGCTGAGAATTCTTGGGCAAGAAAGACATGCTACCTTCTTTGAACTTCAGCTTAACAACAGAGATTCTAATATCCATTTATAATAAAAAAGCACTTCTATGCTTAAATTGAATTTGAATGTGACCTTTTTTGCCTTAGACCTTCAATGGCCTATTTAATTTTTTGGGGTCGGTGACATGGACCATAGTAAGAAATACATTCTGCATTGGGATCTGGAATATACAAAAGAAAAGTTGCATGAAATGATACCCCTACTCATTGCAATTGTGCCTTAAGATATTTTCCATTCTTCTTTTTATTTTTAAAGAATCAGGGGTGCCTGGGTGGTTCAGTCAGTTGAGTGTCCAACTTCGGCTCAGGTCATAATCTCACGGTTTGTGAGTTCGAGCCCCACATCGGGCTCTGTGCTGAGCTCAGAGCCTGGAGCCTGCTTCGGGTTCTGTGTCTCCCTCTCTCTCTGCCCATCCCCTCCTTGTGCTCTTTCTCTCTCTCTAAAAAGATAAACATTAAAAAAAAAAAAGCAAGCAAGCACATGAAGAGAAAAAATTAAAAAAGAAGCTGCCAGTTGTGATCCCTAACATTGAATTGAAGAGTCGCTGATGGGTCACAGCCTAAAAAAACATTGCTTTAGGTCATGCATGTGGCAAATCACATTAGGAAGGTACAGGAAATTCAGCAGAGCCTGGCAGCTGGGTTTTTGCTTGTTTCTGGCAAGTCCCCTCCGCCCCCCAGCTCCAGCCACAAATCCTCAGGGAAGCCCACACGGGCTCTGTTCCATATAATCCCAAAAGCTTAGAGGAAAAGATTCCCACGGCAGATTGAGTCCCCTGGTATGCATGTACGTTAGCTGGGGTGGGGCAGAGCAAGGGCTGAGGAAATTATTCTCTGCCAAGATCTGTCAATAAGGTCATAGACTCCAAGACACTTGGGTCACCCTGGCTTCTTGCTGTGTAATCCCTAGAGAACTGCAGCTGAGCTTTTTATGGATATTCTTTGGAAAAGTCGTTCCCCTGCTTCTCCACCCTCTGAACAAAGCCTCCAAATAAGCAGAGGAGCAGCAGTTTTGCAACATCCATTGGCTGCAGTTTTGCTCTTCACTGCTTGCTCCCTGCTCCCCTTTCAAAAAGAAATTTATGGAGGTAAAATTTCATTATTCTCTTTAACAGAAGTTTCAGCTCTAAGAGTTACTTGTAATGTAGCTGGTGGTGTCTCTGCCCACCCCACTCCCAGGCATTTTTGGGAATCAACCCGGACTTCACTCCCAACCGGATGGCCCCCTGGGGGGTAATGTAGCCCTCTGGCCACCTGGGGGAGCCAGAGGGCAGCAGGTGACCCGACCTGAGTCCTTCAATGGGATTTGCAACGCAGCAGGGAGAGAGGGAAGCCCTTTCCTTCCTCTGGAGTCTTCAAGCTGTGATGATACCGTGAGCTTGGAGCCTCCAGTGGACAATGCTGCCTATGGTGGTAGCTTTTTGAGGTAAAAGAAAAAAAAAAGAGACCAATACACTGAGAGCAGAGTCCTGACCACTTGGGTACTTGGATGTAGCTGTCCCAGAGGCTGGAATCACCGCTCCTCGCCCTCCCTTTTTCTTGCCCAAGGTAGTTTGAAGTGAGTTTCTACAACTTGCAACATAAGGAGTTCTGACCATGGAAGCCAAGATCTACCTGGAATTCTACAAGCTGGTCCTCTGGTAGGGTACCAGCAAACAAAATAATCAAGAGAGACCACCTTCGAGCTTGCTGGAGAAGTAAACCAGCCAAAAAGGAGTATCTGTGACACCTTTTTACTTCACTATATATTTTTTTACTTTACTATATTTCCTTTTTGTTGGCACAAGTTTGATGATATTTACTCCATAGCGCTGTTATGAGGCTTAACTGAGGCAAAATGCACAAAAAGGGAAATAACATAAAATAATGTGCAGTCTTAACTATGAAGTATTATTTGATCTGGCAAGCGAGTGTTTTCTTCTCCCTTCTACAGACTTGCTGAGAATACGTTGTCCTTCAAATGTGAAGACAGTTACACAAGATGATGCCACTTGAAGGGAGGTATTTACAGAACAGTAGCTACCATCAACTGAGTGCTAGCTACGTATCTGCTAACAAGCCAAGTAATTTTACTTGCATTACTTTATGCAACCTTCACAAAAATGCTATGCTACCTTCACCACGCAGGAGCAAACAGAAGTTTAAAGCACTGGTTTTCATTCTAGGTGATTCCCGCCCNNGGCGCCCCCCCCCCCCCCCCCCCCCAGGGGACATTTATTTGGCAACGTCCAGACATGTTTTTGACTGTCCACAACTTGGGGGAGGTGCTCCTGGCATACAGTAGGTAGGGGGTCAGGGATGATCCTAAACATCTTACAATGCACAGGGTAGCCCCCACAACAGAGGATTATCTGCTTCAAAATGTTAATAGTGCTCAAGCTAAGAACTCCCAGGCTTAGAACTCCAACAACCTGGTTAAGGGACTCACATCCTTAACCACTATGCTATACTGGCTCCAACGGGAACACACACACTCATGGTCACACTCAAACATGCACGCACTCAGAGGGTGGCTTAGGGTGTTCAGTGTTATAGTTCTCTAGTTCCTAAGGCTCCCTTCTCAGGCACTGCTAGCAAAAAGCACAGACTATTCTGGAGGTCAGTAAAATCGTTCAATAGACCCAGGCGAGGCATCTGGAAGATCACCAGAAGGCTTCAGCACCCTTGAGGAGCAGCAGGGAATAGAAGAGGCCAGGGTTTTAGACTACTGCCATCACCTGACAGAGAGGGGGGCCTGTCAGTCGAGGATGTCTTCCTGAAATCTGTGCCACTGACCTTGTTCCAGATGAGGACGGGGGTTGGGATTCCAATGACCTCACAGCTCAAGTACACCTGGGCGCCAGTGACATTCCAGATGTCCTTGGGGGGTGTCACAATGGAAGGACCTACAAGAGAGGACACAAAGCCAAACATGTCTTTTTAAACAGTCGTTAACATCAGTCAGCACGCTAACAAGGAAGTCCTTGGTTATGAGGCTGTCTTTCTGTGCATTATCTAAACATATTTCAAAGTTCAGACTGGCTTCTCCCTGCTACCCGCGTGATTTTAAGCTCTGCTCTGGAAATGCATACATCTAAATAAGCCAACAAAAATCATTAGGATGAACATTTATTATTTACAGAATTTCCTACTCCCTCAAATCATGGTTAATGGCTTAAATTTACCAGCTGTTTTGCATGATCTGGGATGTTCCAAAATGTTTAATGTTTCTCCTTTTTGTTTACCAGAATTTCTTTTTTTTTTTTTTCTTGGTGGAGAGGGCAATACCCAACCACTTACATAATGAAAGGAAAAAAATCTAAGAAGATATTTGAAAAGGTGCTGAACACCCAAAAGAGATGCCGGTTCCCATTTTAAGAAGCTTTAGGATCTAAGATTGACAAGTCAAAGTGATCAGGCAGGAATGGATGACTTTCATCGAAGACAAAACTGTAGAGTTTTTATGGCCCTGGGAGACTGCACTTCTGAACAGAAGTGGCCTGGGTATCCTGTGGGAAGGTCTTTCTTCTCAGTTGGGTGATATGGTGGGTAAAATGGCAGCAGTGACAGGTCTCGTGTGTGTGACCAGGATGCCCAAGGAGACAGCCCTTTCCCAGGGTTCTAAGTGTCTAGGTCCTGGGCTGGAGGCTGTTGGCAAACGGGGGAACCTGTTAAGGCACTGCCTACAAGCCTCAACAGGTATGAGACCGACCACACAGGGAGAGCCCACAGTGATATCTTACCCTCCCCGCCCCCCCAATCCTGGAACCCGTCTCTAGGCCTTCTCTATCAGCTCTATCCCCTCTGGTAATTACACAGGACCAACAACAATGGTATACATCCTTTTTGTTACTAAAGAGGTCCTCGCGTTGGCTAAAACCATGGCCCATGGGCCAAACCTGGCCTGCAACTTGATTTTGCACAGCTCCTAAGAGGTCTTTGTGTTTTTAAATGGTTGGTGGGAGAAAGAAAAGGATATTTCATGATGTGAAAATTAAGAGGTTCCCATTTCAGTGTCCATAAATTTTTATTGGAACACAGTCATACCTAGAATCGGGCAATTGTGGCCGGAGCTGTATGGCCTAAAACATGGACAATTTGGCCCCTTACGGTAGAAGTGCTGCTACCTGCTCCTATCAGCCAAGCCATGCCTAAGTAATGTCCGCAGGAAAGTCTCAGAACTCTAATCCTTTACACATCACCTTGAGCTGATATAAGTAACCCCACCTGCTGGTCCCGCTCTGAAATGCAACACTTTTGAAACAGACACAGAGAGAGCTGCGCTTGCTTACTGCTCCTTGGGGGTAGGTGGCGGAGGCAGGCAGCTCCCCAGCATCTGCTGTAGAAGAGGCTTGCACACCTGCTTCTTAGTGGGTTGCACTTAACATTTCACTTCTGCTAACTGTGAATGCCAGGGTGCGGGCACAGGGACCTCAGAGGGATGAGGGTCAGTCCACGGGACAGGGAGGCAGAGCTGATAGCCTGCCCTCCCTGCCACCCCAGCCCCCTCCCTGATATGACAGCACACTCCTCAAGAACCAAAGCTGGCCTTTCCTCAATGC
Source organism: Crocuta crocuta (assembly GCF_008692635.1). Lineage (NCBI taxonomy): Eukaryota > Metazoa > Chordata > Mammalia > Carnivora > Hyaenidae > Crocuta > Crocuta crocuta. The sequence continues at coordinate 1,416,572 of NW_027529174.1, read as the reverse complement.
TCATTGCCGGTTCTTGAATGAATGAGTTAATCGTCCCCTCTGAATTTCAGCTCTCCATTTCCTTGGGCCTTCCGGCCAAAGAAAAATGTCTAACTATAGGGTCATCTTGCATCAGCGTCCTGGGAAAAGGGACAAGTTCCCCTTTAGGCCTGGAAAATTTTCTGGCATAATCAGCATTCAAAGGACACGAAGTCTCCCCTTTTGCAACAGGCTATTTCCAGCACGCCAATAATTTCTTGAAACAGAAAGGAAATGACTCCAGCATATAAGATTTTTCCCACTCATCTCAAGTATTAGATGCTGATTTTTTTTCTAATCCCTTGGGGTATTTTTATTTTTTCCCCTTTGTAAGAATGTGCAAAACAATCAAAGTTTTGAAAGCTCTAAATAGATTTCGTGCTTCCTTTCCTCTAAATCATAGGTCTGAAGAGGAAGCGTCTACCGTGGCCAGGGGTCTTGCTTTTCTGCTGCAAATGTGGATGTGAGGAGCATGGCGGTGCTGTGTTTATGTGTGTTTCTGGCTCTGTCTCCGATGCTTCCTAGTCTGAATGAACCAACCCAGGAGCCCGCAAAGGGCTAGGCTGGGCCTGACCCCATCTCAGGCTTCCTCTAGGGGCTTGGAGACCAGAGGACCGGATCTGGCTGGAATCTGAACTACTTTCGCTCACCTCTCTGAGGACGTCCACATGGCTCTGTTCTCCTTACCACACACAGACTTGTCAGGATGACCTCAAAGCTCAGGGGATCTCAAGAGATTGTTCTGAGAAGAATACTCTAGTGTTGAGCGCTGTGGAGAGGCTGGGGAACAAAGCTGCCTCTCATGTATTAAAACCACATAAGGAACGGAAGATGTTTTTTATTGTGAGGTCTCAGTGCCTCAGCCTTGCAACAAACCACTTATTTTAACTTGCATCCATCTCCTTAGAGTCAGAACGAGTAGCAGGGTCCTCTGTCGGGGGGCTGGGGCGGGGGGACATTCTGGAATGCACATGGAAGAATTCCAGTCTGATTTTCTGTCACAGACCTTGAAGACATGCTCTGAAGTCTTCCTACGGCATAATTTTAAAACTAAGATACTCTTAGTTTTCATATAGTCCAATTTATTACTTTTTCTTTTATGATTAGCGCTTTATGTGCATGTTAAGAAGAAATTTTTGTCGGGGCGCCTGGGTGGCTTAGTCGGTTAAGCGTCCGACTTTCGCTTGGGTCATGATCTCGCGGTTTGTGGGTTCGAGCCCCGCGTCGGGCTCTGTGCTGACTGCCAGCTCAGAGCCTGGAGCCTATTTCGGAGTCTGTGTCTCCCTCTCTCTCTGACCATCCCCTGCTCATGCTGTCTCTCTCTCCTAGAAATAAATAACAATATAAAAAAAAAAAAGAAGAAATTTTTGTCTAGCCCAAGGTCATAAAGAGCTCCTATTTTCCTGTTTCCTTCTACAAACTTTATGGTTTTACCTTTCGCATTTAGGTCTGTGGTCCATCCTGAATTAAATTTTGTGTATGTTATGAAGTAGAGGTCAAAATTCATGCCCCTCACCCTGCAAGGACATCAATTGCTCTGGTATTATTTTTTGAAAAGGCCATCCTTTTCTTAGTGAATCATAATGATAAATTCATTCATCATATATGTATGGGCCTACTTCTGGATTCTTTATCCTGTTCCTTTGGTCTATGTGTCTATCCTTGCACCAACGACTATGGTATACTTTAGAAAAGTGTTCAAACTATAGTACTGAATAGAGGCAGATCCATTATATCCATCCATCTCTAATCCTTTCCTTATTCCAAGAAGAATAAGGAATTCCATTTCAGGAAGAGCAAGAATTCTTTCAAAACTGAAGCCAGGAATACTTTGAATACTTTGAATGAGAGGTTCAAGATTAGGACAAATCATGGTATGGGTTCCTCTTTCTCTCTCCCAACCCTTAAAATACATAATAGGAATGAGGTGAATAGGCTGAGTCAATATTTGGGATGGTTCAAAGAACATAAATGATCTCATCAATTCTGCTACCAGGCTATCCCAAGAATCCCACAAAATATGCATACCACAAATTCTGTATTACTCACTGAATCTGTCTGAGTGGCTGGCGTGGAGGAGCAGAGGGGCCATTAGGACCAGTTTGCTGCACAACATTTATAAAAACCCTTGGCTACTTCATATGTCCTTGAACAAATGACAGATTCAATAACACAATGAAAACTTGAATAACAATATTTAACCTGGAAAGTGCTGACCTATAGGATGGCCTTTAGGCTTTGATATGTAGTGTCTTGCAAAGCAAAGTCAGATCAATAAGCAATTAGACTAATACTTAAGAGATCAACCAACCTCCTAGAGTAGGTGGAGGCAGGCTGGCTTCGATCTTACTTCCCGAGTTGGAAGAATCCATGGTTTCAGATTCTTCCTGTTTACTCTTTTCGGCACTGATACCCACTGGGTCACCTATTTACTAAACTCTGCCTGGTTCTTTGCCACTCACTGGAAATTCCTCAGAGTATGAAGATGGAGTGGACAAATTCGTGATGAAGGCAGAACACAGCAGCATTAATAGAAAGATGAGTGATGATGATACATTGTGAAAAAGAGTAAGAAAGGGACTTAATGGTGACCCATAGGGACACCAAGTGGACAGGTTTTGTATGGAAGTGAAGGGATGGTGAAAATATTTTGGACTAATATGATGCTGGATCCAACAACAGTTTACTCCCCTCCCCCAATCTAAAGAACCATCATTCTACATATTCTACCGATAAGCAATTTCACTGCCAACAATCGTCTTGAATTGCATGTCTATCACACAATTCAATTCCTGAAGGTTCTGTTCTACCTCAGGAGAAAGCTCAGCAAAGTGACTATACCAAATAGCTTCTCTTTCCACTCTGCCTTTTTTTCTGAGAAGTCCAAAGCAGATTAAGAGTTTATTTCTGTTTTTAAGGGTAAAGGAAGTTTTAGTTCACTCTGAGCTTGTTTTCAGGCAGAAAGCTCAAAATCAGTTCTCGAGGCTAGGCCAAGGTTAACAGCGTTACTGTCTAAATCATGCTCAGTGCTTGGATTCCATTTAAAGCAAGTTGCAGAATATTTAAATTTATAAGGACAACCACCAGGATAGGCTCAATTATTTACTTATCCTTGCCTTTGTCCCAGTAAGCACTTCAGGCTGCTCAAATGTCTGTCTAGAAAACATCCTATACCTAGAATTACTGACTGCCCACCACCCATCTCCTCCCCTTCCCCATCCTGGCCAACCAAGTGGCAGCCAAGCTGCCCACAGGGCTGCCTGGTGGCTGGCCTGAGAGTCCACCCCAAGGACTTCTCCCCTCAGAGACACATTATCTGTCTCAGATGACTGGACCCAAACCAGGCTACTCCATCTTCCTTTCTTACCTCTCACAGCTTGATTATCATCCAATCTCTCTCTCTCTTTTTCATGTTTATTTATTTTTGAAAGGTGGGGGAGGGAGAGAGGGGACAGAGAGAGAGGGAGACACAGAATCCAAAGCAGGTGCCAGGCTCTGAGCTGTCAGCACAGAGCCTGATGCAGGGCTTGAAATCATGAGCTGTGAGAGCATGACCTGAGCCAAAGTTAGATGCTTAACCAACTGAGCCACCCAGGCACCCCTCATCCAATCTCTTTTATCTTAGCTCTCTTAAGTTCATTTTCTTGCTCCCTTATTTTTTGTAACTCTTGCCAAGTAAACTTATGTGGTCTCTTCTCTTTAATCATTCCTTGAAGGGAAAGAGGAAGAAGAAGAAGGGAGAAAATGAAATGAAGACAGACAGCNAGTAAACTTATGTGGTCTCTTCTCTTTAATCATTCCTTGAAGGGAAAGAGGAAGAAGAAGGGAGAAAATGAAATGAAGACAGACAGACAGATCCTAAATGAAATTGTAGCAAGAAAGAAAAAAGTACTGAGTTGAAACTAAAATTCAACTTAATGAATCAGTGTCACCTTAAAAGTACCTAGAAGGAATCAGAAGTCACCCACAGAATTTCCACCTACATGCACGTTCTTCTCCTCAGCTTCTTTTAATTTCTAGACAAATGACTCACAAATTACCAGATTATTTTAGGAATATTCAATTATAACTTAGAAAGAGCTGAGTTCTGAGAAATCACGAAAAATACAAAAAAGGAAGAATTGTGGATGAATGGATTTAAATTTGGAATATTTCAATTTGATTCAAAAGAGGCTAAGAAGGGCAGGTCCTACCAAACACAGAAATGCCTAAGAAGACCCTGAAACGGAATTTTTAATTTGACCAACAAGGAATTCAAGCTTATTTTACATGAAGTTGCAGTAGAGAGAAGAGAGTTAAAATTTCTTATCCTATAAAAAGCATGAGGATAATGTAAAAGAAGTCTGTGAACAATTTCCTAGTCTCTTGCAGAGCACAAAACACTCTCCTGACATGACCTGAGATGTCCTTACCATGTTACCATTAAAAAAACACAAAACAAAACACAAAGCAATCTTGGGGACAGAACACTTCACTCTGGAGCTCTCATGTTCTGCAAAGCAGTCCAGCAACCTCCTCTCCTACCTCAATGCAATGTATGTGACTCATAACAAGGTACATTCTCCCAGCGATGAATAAAATAGAGCTTATAAAGGTATCAGATGTTACTTAGCAAATTTTTTAATCTGAAAGATCTGCATAGAAGATGTCAGGAGAGGTCATGTGTTGAAGCTGAATATATTTCCTTGAGTCTGGAAAATAGTCAAAAGTCAAATTGTCCCCAATAGTCAGTTTTTGTCCAATTTTGTTATCACATTCAACCACATATTTTTTTTTTTTTGCTTCAGTGCTTTCTCCATTTCCCTTATCATCTCTTTTGTTTTCACCCTATAAATATGTTCTTCCTTCTTACTTGTACCCAAACTCAATCTTAACAATCATGCTCACCCACCATTATATGCTCATTACCACTTCCAGAAATTATACTTGTGATGAAGCTCTATCCTGCTTGGGATGCCCTCCCTATCCTTTATTTGAAGCTCTAAGGTTGAAATGTCACCCCTCTTAGGCATTTTTGTATGGTTATAGTATCCACTTATTTCTTTCCTGAAGTCCTGCTGGGTTCACAGTTAGTTCCACACAGCTTGGTGCATCATTGTTCTCTAATGCTTTCCCCAGCAGGGCTAACTGAAGATGCCAGTGCCCTGATGGAGTCACAACTGAGCCAGAAACTCTGGAATCAGATGTTCTTTGTGTTCACTGGAAGGAGGAAAAGCTCAGATTATATGCAGTGGGCAAAGGGCAGCAGTAAATTCAGAACATAATGTGATGAGTCATATGGAATTGAGTAGATAGCCATGGTCTTGAAAATGTATCAGTGTACACACAGCCAAGACACCTACCCAAACTGATGTCAGAACCACCTTTTATCTACTAGCTTGCAGATTATTTATCATGATTTTCTTTAATCCTCCACTTGACTTTCTCTTGTCCCAAGCCATGTTTCTTGGCTACTGCCCACTCATTAACCTGTTTGTATATGATCAGGGGATGCAGATTAATTTGTGTCTATTAGTCAAGCAAATCCCAACAAGGAGAGTAGGTCTGTTGTGGGGGAAATGATCTTCAATCATCCTCATATGAAAAATGGTCTCTGCATCATGTTGGGTTATATGATTGACATTACAGCTCTCACTGAGTACTTATCAACATGGCTAAGACAGCTGAGTATAAAGACTTCTCTAAATTAGGGTAGATTTGCAAACCACACTCATCTGGACTCAAGGATGCTCACAGTATGTGCACTTATACCAAAAAAGGAGGGTTTAAGAAAGAATTGTGATACCACATATGGAGATAAAGAGTTTGGACATCTTGGCAAAAATCCCCAGATGGGATTCTGATAACACTCAAAGGGAAAAGCACCAAACAAAAGTGCAAATTGGGAAAAGAATAGTAGGAAGGCCCTATGGCCAAGAGGGGGAAGGGGATGAAACATGTGAAAACTTCCTGATATTAAATAAGGGGAAGCAGTAGCTTTATGGCTAATTAAAGAGCAGAGTCATCTGCCAAGGCAAGTCATTTTAGAAACTTTCAGAGGTGGGGTGATGTAGCAGCTAAACCTGGATATAGGAATCAAGTACACAATCTCAAGGGCATCAGCGGAGGACAGCAAGGGCAGGAGGAAAAAGTACTAAATTGCAAGCAGCATGGAACAGCTTTAGTTCCAGGGTTTTAATTTAAAGCAAAGTCATCTGCTTATGGGAGCTGTTAGTCATGTATACTTTAGTTGAATGAAGACCCAGTAGTTTATGCTGATGGGGCCCTGTCAAACATTGTTGGGGGCAAAAGTGTGGAAGAATTGCTTCCTCTCCTCCAAATATGATCTATTGGGATAGAATGGGGGAAGGTGAACAGTTGAGACTAAGAACAAAATGATGGAGAGGTAACAGACTATACAGTGAGTTTGGAGTACAGACTGGATGAGCAATTCTGTTCTACCAATTCCGAGTAATGTGACACTGCACAAGTTACTTAACTTCTCTCAGTTTGTTCATCTGTGAAATGGGGTAACAATATAGAAATCATTAGAGTATCAGAAAGAGCAAAGAAGATACAGTAATTAGCATGGGATCTGGGGCATGGGATAAACAGTATTTGTTCTTGCTTCTGTTACAAATAAATGACTGGAGCTGATAAAAATTGCTTATTCAGAGAATGGAGACAACACACTACAGGGACTTGGGGTGGCTGGGGAAAGGAGATGGCATCTGAGTAGGCCCTGAAATTCAGAAATAGGACTTCTGGCAAGGAAGTTTTCACCTTTAGGGACTTGCCTGAGCAGAGGTGTGGAGGCAGAACAGTGGGCACACCAGTCTGGCTCCGTGAGTGCACTGCATAAAGGGAGAGAAGCAGAGATCAGGGGTGGAGCACGGTGGAAAGTGCAGGAGGTGGGGCTTTACAGTCCTGCTTTGTCTCCTGAATGCTGGACAGGCATGATTCAGGTGGCATTTCAGTAGATGATTCTGAAGGCCTTTGCAGCAGGACTAGGGGGCTAAGTCAATGTTGTAGCAATGGGAACAGACAGGACAATGGCAGACTGGAGAGCGTGTTCAGAAGAACTAATGCCATCCAGTAACCGACTGGATGTGGGGAAGCAGGTGCTGAGTCCAAAGTTGTGGGGCTGGGTAAGAGGAGGCTGCTACTTCATGAGCGGGAGCAGGATGCCTAAGGAAGTCACCAGGATTGAAGAAGGTGGAAAGAATGGATTTGGGTTTAAATTTGCTGAATTTGAGGTACCATCTGGGCACTGAGGTCTGAACCCTATGGAAAGAGAGGAACAGATACAGACTGCGGGGGCCAGTGGTGCCAAGGTAAATACTGTCTAGCTTACATTGTAGCACTGGGAAGGCTGGGGGTGGTTCCCTCCTATAGAAGGCAGGCAGCTTTGGCTCTCCTNGGTGCTGCTTAGCCATGGGCCATTCATTTGCAGGAGCAGTCATCTGAAAACAGACTGTCTAATGACAGAACCCTGGTGACAGTGTACACTGGTCCTGTGAATTATATTTCCCAACTCCTAAGTTACCTCTGGGTTTTAATAAGACACCGCATTTTGACCCCAATATTTGCTGCTGCAAATCTTTCTAGAGTGTATTACTCTAGTTTTTAATTAAAAATAATTTTAATTTTTTAACAGTTATTATTTATTTTGACAGAGAGAGACAGAGCATGAGCATGGGAGGGGCAGAGAGAGGGGGAGACACAGAATCTGAAGGAGGCTCCAGGCTCTGAGCTGTTAGCATAGAGCCCAATGCAGGGCTTGAACTCATGAACTGCAAGATCATGAGCCAAGCCGAAGTTGGACTCTTAACCAACTGAGCCACCCAGGTGCCCCAAAAATATTTTTTTTAAGTTTATTTGAGAGCATGTGTGCACGAGGTGGGAGGCGCAGAGAGAGAGAAAGAATCCCAAGCAAGTTCTGAGTTGTCAGCACAGAGCCTGACTCAGGGCTCAAACCCACAAACTATGAGATCATGACCTGAGCTGAAACCAAGAGTGAGATGCTTAACTGACTGACCCACCCTGATGCCCCTTGTCCATTTTTTTAAAACTGTAGTAGACAACACAGTATTCACTGTGACTTTGAATACTTGCAACGTCTCAAAATTTTTTACCATAAGTCTGACCACGGAACATAAGCAGAAAGGTGCTTCTTACAATCTGTTGCTTACAAATCTCTTATTTTAACAATATTTTCTTGTTCTTTTCTCCTAACTTGGGTCTCGCATGAATGACTGCCACCCACAGGTGATTCTGGCACACGTGGCCTGGGGTCGCCTTTGAATGAACCCTGTGTTAGGCAAAGTAAAACCATGAAACCATGAAAGGTTCAGATGTGTAAGGTGGAGCGATCCCTGTGGCAGCCACGTGGTAGATGAGCTCACCTGGGTCTGTGTCTGCAACAATGGCCAACAAGAGAGGAGTTCATTTATCCGGCAGAGCTCGCACAGAAGTTGGAATACCTAAACTACCATCATGCTGCCAGAATGGCTGCTGTTCATACAAGTTAAGTTAGTGGGCTAGATTTTTATGTGGTTTGAGCATATGGAAGAACTGACTTTACATGGGCTGCTATTATAAAGGGAAACTCCCTAGTCATGGAGGTGTGTCTTGTTAAAGTAGCCTTGGAAATACCTTTTTTCCCCCCTCCATTTCATGGGCCTGTCCTGTCTGGACTATGACTCACCTTAAATCCAACACAGAAAAATGTTGGTTACTTGTTGCTGTTCCACAAGCACAGAATTGGGTGGGGAAGTTTCCACAGAAGGGGACTTCTTGCCACCTGATTCTGGGATTCCTAGAAACCTGGACAGTGAGTCCCCCTGGGACGATTCATCTTTGAGTCCCTGCCCACTGACCTTTATCTTCATATGTACTCAGTGCCTGACACTGTCAGGCATCAGGAAACATTTCCTGAACCAAGCTGCAAGGGATGGTCTTCCAGAGCCTGGAGGTCACCCACCCTCAAAGCTTCGTCTCTGTCAATAGGTCCTGTTTGTTAACAAGGGCTACAGCTGGTGTGTCCCAAAGACACAGATGCTCTTGAACCCTGACATTAGATAAGCCCTCAGCGGCTTACACTGTAGGAGTGTCAGGAAATCCCTCAGGCCAGGCTGAAAACTCTGGAAGCAGCCTATGCAAACTGACAGGCCAGCACAGGGTCAGTCTTTCAGACTAGGGGTTATCAAAAAGTAGACTTGCTCAGTCTCCAGAGGTGACCCAGGTTGGAAAAGATCTCACAGAGGCGCATCTGCAGAAATAAGCAGCAGCCAGACACACAGAGCCAAGGGGACGAGCTCCAGCTGCCTAGGAACTGGCTTCTAAGAAAGCTTCCATCTTGCAGCATCTTACCCAGTGGTTGTCAATGCCAGCTGCACACTGGGCTCCCCTGGGAACAGTTTGTGCCCATGCCTGGGCCTCACTCCCAGCGCTGCTCACTGGTCTGGGCATGGGGTCTGGCACTGGTATTTAAAAAAACAAAAAACAAAACAACTTTCTAGGCGGAATCACTCAATTACAACACAGCTTCAGAGTGGGAGACACTCAGATGATAAGGGAGACAGGAAAGCGGGAAGAGAGGAGGCGAGGAGGCCAGATTTGAAGACAAAATGCTTCCAACTCTCTTCAGGGAGAGGCCAAGGACCCCAGGGAGGTGCAGGTGTTGAAGGAGAAGAGAGAAATCTCTGNAATCTGAAGCAGTCTCCAGGCTCTGAGCTGGCTGTCAGCCCAGAGCCCGACGCAGGGCTCGAACCCACGAACTGTGAGATCATGACCTGAGCCGGTGTTGGATGCTTAACCGACTGAGCCACCCAGGCACCCCTGCCTTCTAATTCCGACCCTTCCTGGCAGTAGGCAGGCAGAGGGCCCCGCGCCCCAAGTCTGTGCATCCTACTTTAAAAATCCCAGTAAATCAGGGCCCTTTCCCTTTGCTCATTTCAGGGCAGACTGCCTCTGTGAAAACGCATTTGCTGTGGTCTGCAGGGGCCACAAGAAGCAGGGTACAGGGATCTCTGAGAAAACGGCCCCTTCTGGCTGCCGAGGAACAGAGCGTGGGGCAGGGCGTGCTGTGCCTGCATCTGGCATTTTTACTTGGTGAGGTTTTTGCCCTTCAGGCCCCAGCCTCCTTCTCACTTAGAATTCATGGTTACAGTTGCCTCCTTGGCCGACAACCCCAGACGTTAATCAGCCGCCCACGAAAAGAGCTCCCCCTGTTCTTTCTCAGTGTTATTCCCTTCCACTGTGCCCTCTGGTTATTTTCTGTACTCCTCTGTGATGTCCAGAGACTTGAAAGCTCTCAGCTATTTACCCCAAGCCTCAGCCTTTGTTTATATCTGCTCTGCTGAGTGTTCTCAGATTTCCTCCCAGCTTCCTCAGAGGATTTAGCCTTTCTTCTCCCATGTTCTACATTTTCTAGTGCCGTCCCTAAGGCTCAGACTAGAACAGAAACACCCCTCCTACCCTGGGGCTAATTCTGGTGTGTCCTGGGTACTTGTTAAGTGTGCCACTGTGCACTTGTTTTATAAATCACTGTGAACATACTGGCTGCTTCAGCATACTGTCCAGCGAGACACTCTTTCTGAGTGCAGACAGGAAAGTCACATCACAGAAGGTGCTGGATGTGGGTGCAGCGGATGATTTGGATGAGCAAGATTGTTCAGCGAGGCTCAGAAGTGCCAAACAACACTACGCTGAAAATCTGAGAAATGGGTGTATCTTGCTAATCTTGCGGTAGGAGGACCTATCTGGTAGGGGCTGGAGAACTGTGAATAAGGATTTCGTGTTTTTCATTAGTGAGGCGAATCGTGCTTGCTCTTACCGGGTGGAGGACAGCCTAGAGCCCATCTGGGTGGGTGTGAGCTAAGACACAGGGGGAGCAGGTAAAGCAAAGCTATGCCAATGCACAGGGGAATCTGTGCTCCAGGAGAAGGGACTCTTGGGACATGAGATACCTTTGCTGCTCTTACCAGTTCTTATAGGATCAGACGTCTTTACTTTGGCACTTTTCAGGCAGGGCTTATTTTTCTGTAGTTAGTGGTGCTGTGTTTTATTTTCTGTAAGTTGTTCATTCTTTTTACGACGCAGGAAAAAACAAGGGAAGTTTTCACGGTTTCAATAGTAGGTTGGGTTTTAAAAGTGAGGAGACTGGGAACAACCTCATGCAAAGTATCCGAAGGGGAGGTGAGCACTGGTTGGGAGGGGGAGGAGCCTCAGCCCCAGAACCATCCTTTTCCTCCCCAGGTGTTCCTTTTAGCACCACCACCAGCTCCAGCCGCGGAGATCTTATTCTTTTGTTTAAGTGAAGGAAAATAATTTCCTCATTGAGCAGCTGGGATTGCAGATCTGGCAGCCCTTCAGAGCAACCATACATAAAAGTAGGAAAACTCATTCTTTATAAACTCAGGGAAGAAAATGTCCTCAATCTTCCTGAAATTGACGTAAAAGCTGCAGTTTATGCCCCCTCGGTCCTTGCTTTTTGGATCCATTCTTGGGAAATGTCGCCAGCAAAATGTGTGACCTCTTTAGGAAGCTGGAGTCTTCAAAGACGATGCCTGTTCACAAAGGGGGTTCATGCTTGTTCTGCTTGTGAACAATGGGGAGGGGACAGGAAAGTAATCCCGGCTCATCTAGTCCATGGGAAAAGATCATGGTTTTGGAGCCTGCCAGTCAGTGAAACCGATGCTTGAAGAGATGAAAACTCAAAGCAGACTCAAATAAATAAGAACAAGGCCCTTAGGACAAATATGATGCTGGCTAAACATGCAACTTGTCTCCATATTTCCACCTGCATATCTATCCATGTGAGCTCGGCCTCTGAAAATTGAGGGCCATGATCTCTGAAGTGGAGAGAGATTAAACCCACTCAGTTCTAATTTTTTTTTTAAATGAGCAATCATCATTTTAACCTACACAAGGAGTAATAACAATTCAACAAATATTCTGTAGTGTCAGCACTAGATAGCTTTCCCAATATCAAGTTAACACACTTGGAAGATGTTTAAAGAACAGATCTTTCTGGAATACACTGATCATGAGATGTAAGACTGGGCTGGCAAGAGGTTTAATTCCTAATAATTAGGTAATATCAAAAGAAAAGTGTCATCTAACATCATTAACTTCAATATTCATCCCTGTAATTAGAGCACTACTACTACTATTTCTTGGTTGAATTTATTCTGTAAGGGAAAATCCCTATGGAAAATGGCATGAAAGGTGAAAATGATTCCACAAGGATATTAACGTAGTGCATGACACTAAGCAGGTAAAAACACAGAGTGGATTAATTAATTCAGGCCCTTCATGCACTAAGTTTTGTGCTAGTGACATGAGGGATAGAAAGATGGTTGGACTCCTGCCTGGTAGGGGTTTATAATACACAAAGGTGTAGACAAGTAGATAAGCAATTACAATGTGTTTGTATTGTAATTTATATCATAGGACTGTGTAACTGGTCCTATGATATAAATATAAATATTTATTCTGAGTAGGTCAGAACTGAATTCATGGAAGAGGCAAGGCCTTTCAAAAGTTAAAGGTGGTGGGTGAGGAGATGGTAGGCAAAGGGATTAGCATGCTCAAAGAAATGAAAATGTCATTTGGAGGAAAAATAATAATTGGTACTGCCATTGGTTGGGCTTTACACCACACAAAGGGCTTTTCTATTACTTCATTTTGATTTTCCTGACAATCTTGTAAGCTAAGCTAGTCATTTTACAGATACAAAAGTTGAGATTCAGTAAACGTAAGTGGTTTGTGCAAAGTCACCCAGATGGAGAGTAGTGTGGCCAGGACGTGAATCTAGTTTTTCTGAGTCCAAACCTAGTGGTTTCCCCAGGCGCTCTCCATAATCCACCATGACCGAAGTGTTCCATCTTGCTTTCTTTTGTTGGAGGGTGAGATGTTTGGAGAGAAGGAAAAGAAGCCTTGAGAAGTAAAGGCCAGACTAGATTGCAGAGGTTTTCAATGTCAGCCAATGAGATTAGTTATGTCTACAAGTCAGCATGACGAAAAGGCAAGCAACAGATTATAAACATTAAAAAATTTTGGAGAAAAGGTCACACAATCACTAGAATCCTAAAGAGAGATCATGGCTCACCATTCACACTCTGGCCTGAAATGCTTCAGAGGTGTTATCTGATTGGTTCTGGATAGTGGACTTACAACTCCAGACAGGTGACAATTATCCTCCTTATACTGAATGCTGGGCAGGTATCAACCCTACTGTGACTACATGGTTAGAGTCCTACCAATATCTTGGAGTAAATAGTCTGAAAACTCTAGCCATTTTGATTGGATTTTAATGGTTTCAATGAATGTTTAATGTGACAATCATCACTATTAGAAAATATACTTCATGTTTTGTCTTACAAATCATTAAGAAGATGCCATATTCAATGAAAGTACCTTCTATCTAGACACTGCAGATAAAAGTCATATGACAACTTTAAACGCCAATGTTAACACTTGGTAAACATTCCTGGGCAGAGCCAAGAAATCCCTGTCTTAGTGAAAATGTCTCTCTGGGATAAGTTTTAGATTCACATCTTCATCTTGAGAGAAACTTTTTAACGGCCAGGAAGGGGACAAGGTCCCTAAATGAACACATTTATTAAACTATAAAATCCAGAATAAATCAGATCTGGCCCTGAGTATCTTCCCAGCCTCATTCCTTGCCATATCCCTCAAGAACTCTGACCTCCAGCTATAAAGAACTTCTTGTGTTCCTCAAATGTCCTGCCCTCTGCTAATCTTTGCACGTCATTCCTTTTTCTGGAACAATCTCCCCTCCCCCAAACCCTCATTTCCCACTCCTCCCCACTTTTGCTTGGTTAACTCCTAGATATCCTTTGGGTCTCAGCTTTTTTCTTTTTTTAATGTTTATTTATTTTAAGAAAGAGAGAGAAAAGGAAAAAGAATTTATTTTGAGAGAGAGAGAGAGAGAGAGAGAGAATTCCAAGCAGGCTCTGTGCTGACAGCACAGAGCTTGATCCCATGAACCATGAGATCATGGCCTGAGCCAAAAATCAAGAGTAGGATGCTTAACTGACTCCCACCCAGATGCCAATCAGCCATCTTTCTATTTAACAAATTTTACTTGACTCTTTCTTTCTCATCTCCCTCTACGCCTCTTCACCCTAAGCACCCAATTTAGAATGGGGGCCTTTCTGGTTCTTACACAGCTCTCTATATTTACCCTTATTCTATCATTTTCATAAGGCATTCTAATTATGTCTGCATAGCCCATTGGATTGTGGGCTCAGTGCTGGTAAGGACCTGCCAATTTACTCTCTTTCTTTTCTGAGTCCCACTGCCTAGCACAGAGTAGACGATCAATACACTGCTGAGTAGTTGAGTGAAACAATGCTTCTACCAAATTACACCCCAGGTTTAGTATTTTCATGTGAAGGTTTAAATAGCATGAGTTTAGGAACCATTCCAAGAAACTGGCTTTCTTTGTGCTATTGATTATTAAACACATTTGGGGGTAGGGGGCTAGGCAGGTAAAACTACTCCTATTCCAGACTTTGTACAGGGCATGCTTTAGGATTTGGGAAAGGTTAAAATGCAGAGATTTTGTTAAGCATGGACTACTTGAAAGTTGATCCTTACCCATTCATAGGTACAAACAGCTCAATGTTCAGGTATGCCTTTTGTTCCTGACTGAGCTACCTAACAGAGCAATCAAATGGGGGGCCAGAATTGCTGATTCTGTATTTTTACCCTTATACTAACATAAATCATATGTTAAAAGCCTATAAAAAAGTAGCAACCTCATTTAAAAGCTTAGATAAAACCCAGGAGCCAGAAGATAAAGACTGACTCCATAGCAAAATGCTGCCTTATTAGTCAGTTTATAAGATTAACAACCAGGGGTCACTGGAAAGACTTTTGGTGAGAAACCAGAGTGAAGATGGGGTAAATACTTCAAAGTGCAAAAGTGCAAGTCCATGTTGACTAACAATATTGTTCCATTGGGAAAGACAGATTAAAAAAAAAAAAAAAATCAGCAAAGCACAAGCCCCAGTTATCCAAGGATGTTAAAGACATTTATATCAGGTTTTAAGTGAAAAGGTCAACTTAAAAATCTGTTTCCAAACATGAAAGAAGAATTGCTGATTCCACACAAAGAGGAAAAATTCCAGTTGAGAGAGACTGGCCCTTACTAGTGGGACAGGAATGAGTACTGAGATATGTCTCTTATAATAAATCAATCATTTTCTATTAATACTTTCATCCTCTTAAATGATCATATAGGCAGTGAACTGTAGACTTAGAAGGACTCTAAGATCCATCTTGTCCAGATCCTTACTTATTAATTTAATGTTTATTTATTTATTTTTGAGAGACTGAGAGGACAAGAGCAGGGGAGGGACACAGAGAGAGAGAGGGAGACACAGAATCTGAAACAGGCTCCAGGCTCTGAGCTAGCTGTCAGCACAGAGCCTGAAGCAGGGCTCGAACCCACAAACTGTGAGATCATGACCTGAACCGAAGTCAGATGCTTAACCAACTGAGCCACCCAGGCGCTCCCACAGCTACATGTTTCGGGCAGATGGGCAGTACAGTTTGGTTGTGGGAACACTTCTAATTTGTAGGAGTAGAACATGGACAAATAAGATAAAACTGGCTCCAGGAAAGTAATCCCCGCCCCTATTCCCCTGAGCCTTGAGTTTGGAAAACTACAGGCTACTCTGGAATTTGGGAACACCACAAATGGTACTACTGGGTAGAACTCCCCATGTGACCCCAGCCCACGCATGGAGGCTTGTCAAGCTCCCAGGTGCTGGCTCACCCAAGGGCCACGGCTGAGACAGAAAGACAAAGAAATCCTCCCCAAGTGCACACATCAGCAAAAGCTATCTTCCTGTGTCCTCTGCCAAGAGAGCTGAAGCCAAAGAGAGGAGTTCGAAACTCTGATTCATCCCTCAAGACAAATTAACTCAGTCTATGGAGGTTAGGAAGGCAATTTAGGCAACTTTTCTTTTACGTAAACAAAAGTTAAGTTTTGGAAAGTGGCTTTGGAAAAAACACAGAGGCCACCCCCGAATCTAACTCCACAGTGAAAACAGAAAACAGCTCACTCTTGAGTTCTGAAAAATGCCAACAGATGGACACGTACAAAGGGGCAAGTCCGGAGGCAGAGCCCTCGTCTTAGTTCACAGAACTGTGGAGTCTGGGTTCTGAGCTGGCTCCTTACTGAGCTGAAGAAGCATCTTTGAGCAGCAGAGGGACTGATGGCGTGGCACTGTTCAATGTCAGCAACGGCAAACAAAAGCCTGATTGGAATCACGTGTTTCTTCCTTCCAGGAGTGCCAAGCTGCTGGGCTGGCCCAGAGCATCCACCTTTGTTCCCTGGTCAAAGCCGTTGCCCTTACCTGTATCACTTCTCCAGTCTGGTGAGTCGGTTGCTCCCCTGGTTCTCTCTGCCCCACACCAACCCCATATCAACCATAGGTGTGAGTTTGTGTCCGACTCTGTCTGTCTTACAGCATCACTACAATATCTGGTCCAGGCCCTATTTACCCTTCCTACTGCATGGGTCTTACCACCTCCTTATCAAATCCTCTCTCCCTTTCTAGGCAAAGCCTCATTCTGCTCCCCTTGACTATTGGCTGGACTTGTAACAAACAGAATGCAGTAGAAGAGACGACATGTGACTCCTGAGACTAGGTCATTAAAGACATAGCAGCTTCCATCATGCATTTTCTTGGGAGAAGCCAGCCGACATGTTGTTAGGATGCTCAAGCAGTTCAGTGGAGAGGTCCATGTGATAAGGAACAGAGCCCGCATAACTACAGCCATGAGAGTGAGCCAATGAGGAAACACGTCCTTCCAACCCGAACCAAGCCTTCAGATGACTCCAGTGCCCACCTGACCTCTTCACTATAACCTCATGAGAGATCCCAAGGCAGAACTACCTGGATGAAGCCAGTCCCAAATCTGTGACCCATAGAAAATGTGTAGCAATTAGAAACTAGTACAATATCTTTGAACTTTATCATCAACTCAAGTTGTTCCTTAATTAACCATAATCCTTTTTGGAGAATGCATTTGTTTGTTTTGTTTTTGTCATAAAGTCTTCTCCCCAAGGGCTAGGAAAAAAAAACCCCACCTACACAGAGTCCTCATGGATGGACATTTATTGATTTGGGGCCATTATTGCTCAATCCCAAATATATGACTACAGTGATGACTTTCTTTTGTTTTTTGTTTTTTTTTTGTTTTAAGAGAGAGAGAGAAAGGCAGGGAGGGAGAGAGAGGGCACACAACTGGGGAAGGGGAAGAGAGGAAGAGAGACAGAATCCCAAGTAGACCCCACACCATTAGTGCAAAGCCCGATGTGGGGCTTCAACTCACAAACTGTGAAATCATGTCCTGAGCTGAGATCAAGCACCTGACTGCACCAC
>NW_027529174.1:1353708-1399099 GCF_008692635.1 Crocuta crocuta | reverse complement strand
GGGGAGGGGGGGGAGGGAGGGAGGGGGGGAGAGAGAGAGAGAGAGAGAGAGAGAATCCCAAGCAGCCTTCACATAGTCAGTGGAGAGCCCCATGTGGGGCTTGAACTCATTAACTGTGAGATCATGACCTGTGTCAAAACCAAGAGTTTGGACACTTAACTGACTGAGCTACCCAGGCACTCCTCCAAGGACTATTTATTTTTAACACATTTTTTGTACCCGCTATCTTAGAATCTTTGATCTTACTTCATCATTACATACTAAAGAATCAGAACTTCTATCACCCCAAGATCTCTAAAACATAAGCCTTAACTGTGAGTATTTGTAACCTCAAACAGCCCATAGAAGATATAAAGACTTTTCCCCCATTAAGAGTCTTGTATTTACACTTTAATAGTGAGTGAAATTAACCTACCATATACTACAGCATGGGTGAACCTTGAGGACATTATGCTAAGTGAAATAAGCCAGTCACAGTACAAATACTGCTTGATTTTGTGAACGTGAGGAGTCATACTCACAGAAGCAGAAAGAATGGCAGTTGTCAGGGGCTGGAAGGAAGGGAAAATGGGGAGTATAGTTTCAGTCATGCAACACGAAAGTACTAAGATTTGCCATGAAACAATGTGCTTAGAGTAACAATATTGTACTATACACTTAAAATATACTTCATGTTATGTTTTCTACCAAAATAAAAATTAAAAAAAAAAAAAGGAACCATGAGATTAAAATGACCTTATTCCAAGGTTTATGGCAGTGCCTCCTTTCCTGCAATACTACAGAACTCCAGTGTATGTTACTGTCTCAAAACCCCCTCACAATTAAAACAAGTTTTGCTTGAGGCACCTGGGCGGCTCAGTCAGGTAAGCATACGAGTCTTGATTTTGGCTCAGGTCTTGATCTCCTGGTCATGAGACTAAACCCACATCAGGCTTGGAGCAGCCCTCGGAGCCTGCTTGAGATTCTCTCTTTATCTCTCTCTCTCTCTCTCCCTTTGACACTCTCCTACCCGTGCTCGCTCTCTCTCAAAATAAATAAATAAAACATTAAAATATTTTTGCTTGTGTTTACATCAAAAGACACACATCTTGTTCTCTTCTTCTTGGAGGACTGACAGGGTAGAGAAGGAAATAGGATGTCATACAAACCAAATGTAAGGACAGAACGTGGCAATTCAAACAAGTTTGGGGATTACTGATCTGGAGATGTGTTGAGGTTTCAAAATAAGTGAGCTTAAAAAAATACCGGAGCATTTGAAAAGCTAAGTCCAGTCAAAGGACTGATGTCACCAGTTCACTATCTCATTCTCCCTACGCCAAAGAGCTGTAGACATAATACCTGAGAGGACAGGGAAAAACAGAAGCCAGTGAAGACTCAGATAAGCAAGAGGCTAATGCACAGATAAGAAGAGCCAGCCTGGCAATGATACATCAGTAATGGCAGAGAAAAATAAAGACTGAAATACTTCCTATTCATTAATACATGATTAGCGTACAACATGAAGAACATATAGATTCTTTAAAAAAAATTTTTTTAATGTTTATATTTGAGAGAGAGAGAGACAGAGACACAAAGCATGAGCAGGGGAGGAGCAGAGATAGAGGGAGATACAGAATCTGAAGCAGGCTTCAGGCTCTGAGCTGTCAGCACAGAGCCTAACGCCGGCCTCGAACTCACAAGCCTTCAAGCCATAAGATCATAAGCTGAAGTTGGCTGCTTAACCAACTGAGCCACCCAAGTGCCCTGAAGAGCATAGATTTTTTCACATCATTTTCCACAGGAAAAAGAAAATGAGAGGAAATGGCACAAGAAGGGTTGAATTTTCACAGAGCAAATGCAAAATCATCATCGCCATGCAGTAAACCAGGAATTGGATCAGTAGAAGGCATGGAAAGAAGTGAAAGAAAACTTCATGTCCATCAAGGACAAGGAGAAAGGGACACATGATGTTTACATTGAGAACATCTGTTAATGCTCTCAAAGTTGACTGACAGCCAGGGTGTGCTTTCCCTTCAGTCACTCCTCAGCCTGCTACTTCTTTATACATTAAAAGCTAATTCTGTGAAGCTTTTCAATTGCCACTCTTGGGTGTAGAACCCTTCTGAAGGACATGAGAGGAAAAAAAAAAAGCCATGGAAGGAAGCCTCTTGGGCTGAGACTAATGTTCTGAGCCCCCTGCCCGGACACTGGGGTGGGTGAAGGGTGGGTGACTGAATGACGGGCTGGGTCCCCCACGCAGCCCAGCTCTCGGTGTGCTCCAAGGAGTCAGGATGGAGACCGTTACACCCTCCCATTGTACTGTTTCAAGACAGAACATTACCATCAAGACACACTGACCTCCCGGGAAGGAAACTCAAACTGGTGTGGAAACCCGAATACCCATTTGCATCTCTGGGGCCATTTCAGGCTGGAGGGAACAGACAGGAAACAAGCGGAGATGATAAGTTGGGCTGGAACCACAGGTCAGGATAGTGGGAACTTGGAACTGCTGAGGGTTCTCTGTCTCTAGGTTGTATATGGCTCCTCCAACAAACACAAATGCAAGTGTTAGGCAGTCGGTTAGGCTTGAGTGATGAGGGTTAAAGCAGGTGCTGCCCACACCCTCGGTGCCACCCCTAAGGGTTTGGTTAGCAGCTACACCTTCAGAGTCACCGCTAGGGGCTAACGGAACAGGAAAGTTCTCGCCACAGAGCTGCCTTAGAAGACACAAGGCGACTGCCAAGTGCATGTGTTGCATGCATACAAAGGGTGCAACTTGCTATTAAGTACTTTTAAGGTCACAACAAAAGCTTATTAGAGGGGTGCCTGGGGGGCTCAGTGGTTGAGCACCCGACTCTTGATTTCAGCTCAGGTCATGATCTCAGGGTTGAGGGATTGAGCCCCATGCTGGGCTCTTGTGCTGAGTGTAGAGCCTGCTTGAGAATCTCAGTGCCTCTCTCTCTCTCTCTCCAGCCCCTCTCCGCCTCCCCCATTCATGCTCTCTTTAAAAAGAAAAAAAAGAAAAAGACTGTTTGCCCCTCACTACCACTCGTGCTCTGGCAGTGGCCTGCTTCTATTCTTGAAAATGTACTATACTGGGGTGCCTGGGTGGCTTAGTCGGTTAAGCGTCCTACTTTCGCTTAGGTCATGGTCTCGCGGTTTGTGGGTTCTAGCCCCGCATCGGGCTCTGTGCTGACTGCCAGCTCAGAGCCTGAAGCTTGTTTCAGTCTGTGACTCCCTCTCTCTCTGACCCTCCCCTGCTCACGCTGTCTCTCTCTCTCTCTCCTAGAAATAAATAAAACATTAAAAAAAAAAAAAAGAAAATGTACTATACTTATCTACTTGAAAAAGTCTATCTCCCCATTCTGGTCTCTGGGCTCCAATTCTTTGGTGCCTTGGGGACAATAACCAAGTGACCCTGTAACAGAAGTTTCTCCATCAGGAGACCTTCAGCACCAGAGTGCTCTTTAGATTTCCTACAGGAATCTTAAGTGAGTCTTTCTTTCTTTCAAAGTATTAAAAAAACTTTTTTTTAATGTTTGTTTTTTGAGACAGAGAGAGACAGAGCACGAGCTGGGGAGGGGCAAAGAGAGAGGGAGACACAGAATCTGAAACAAGCTCCAGGCTCTGAGCTGTCAGCACAGAGCCTGACACGGGGCTCGAACCCACGGAGGGCAAGATCATGACCTGAGCTGAAGTCGGACGCTTAACCAACTGAGCCACCCAGGCGCCCCTCCTTTCTTTCAGAAGTCCTCCCAGAGCAAGACGTTTTTCCTCTGAAAATGTTTAGACTCATGGTTATGACGTCTTAACAAGAAATTAATTTTATAAAGAGCCTGGATTAAATAAAAATGAAAACCAAAGAAATACTCCTTTCATGAGGGCACTTGTGGGGATGAGTACTAGGTGTTATGTGGAAACTAATTTGACAATAAACTATTTGTAAAAAAAATAAATAAAACTGCAATTAAAAATAAATAAAAAGAAAAAAAAAGAAATACTCCTTTCACATTGACAGAGGTTTTCTTATCTTTGTTTCCTCTATCCTGCCCTTCTCCCTACTCCCCCAACCCATAAATGTCTGATTGTCTTATTATATTAACCCAGATTCTGTTTATCTATGCATTTCCATTATGGCTAACATCAGAAAAAGCACATTTCCTGCTGAAAAATCACATTTAAC
Source organism: Crocuta crocuta (assembly GCF_008692635.1). NCBI lineage: Eukaryota > Metazoa > Chordata > Mammalia > Carnivora > Hyaenidae > Crocuta > Crocuta crocuta. The sequence goes on along the minus strand of NW_027529174.1, from coordinate 1,394,937 downwards.
AAATCCCTTTGGGGACAGAAAAAAGTGCAAACCACTTAAAAAGATTAGTTTGTGGGAAGATGAAGTCAGTCCCAAATCACTCCTCTGCATTATGCTCTAGTTAAATGAGGTGGGTGCCCAGGACACATTTATAATGATGGAAATTTCTCAGTTCTCAGTCTCTTACTGCAGGCCTAAACCTGAGACTGTAACTGTTCTCAAATCAAAACATGCAAATGTTAAAACCAAAAGCTTAAATAAGAGTACCTTTTTTTTTCCCTCTTATGGATGCCTGAGACAACTCAACCCAGCTGATGATTTAGGGAGAAGGGTTAATAAGCAATGGACACTGTGGGGGGAGCTTCAGTGGATTTTCTCTTTAAGACTGATTAATCCTGAAAAACAAATGTGATCAATCTTGTGGATCAAGAGTGAATGGTAGGACACACACATTTCAATGTATTAAATAATTTATTGAAATACAGCTGCTAACTAAAGAGGCCAATTTATCTGCATATGGGCTCTCCCGGCATGTCTTCACCTTAGAGGACATCCTATTTCTTCTGCTCTGAACACACCTGGCTCACCAGGTTAGCAGAGTCCCTCAGGCTCAGGTGCATACGGTGTGGTAGAGTCGGGTAGAAGGAAGTATATGAATCAGTTCAGGCTGTAGCATAGCATGTTATAGCCAAGGGTGATGCCCATCAACGCACGACTCTAGGTCCTAAGAAAGGCAAGTATTTTTGATTCGTCTGGGGTGTGAAACACCAGCTGGAATCTGCAAAGAACGCTCCTCCTGCTGCAGCCTTTGAAAAGCCTCTTCTGCTCAAACACTGCATTCCGTGCTGTCACTGAGCACACACACGTCTCATCACATCAGGAGGGTTCTGCGTGCGCAGGGAGAAAAGGGTCAGCTGGGAGGAGGCCCATTTGGGACTCTCACATCTAGCATCTCCTTCCTCTGTGCTGACTAATGTTTGCTTCTGGACACTGTAAACGTCTGGCATTGATCACTCAGGCTTAGACTAAGTAACCCCAGATCTCCAACACCAGGGAGGGTTCCAACACACAGGGTAAGACAGCCTCCCTTTGTTTTCCCTGGTTGGTCACTGAGTGGGTGGGTACCCTCAGGCCCCCAGCCCACAGACCCACTGCTCAGCCCAGCAGAGGCCGGTTGGCTTTGGTTAGAATCCTAAGAGGTCAGCCACAAGGGAGCCAGAGTGGCATTGCAGCACACTTAGCATGCAGATATCAGGGTAATCAGGAAGGCAGGTCCGCAAGGGCTTTAAAACTTTGGGTTTGCTCAGGAGGGCTTGTCTTGAATAGCTGTTCTTGGTGGATTAGGAGCGCTGACTGCAGGAAGGGAGGTGGTTATAAGAATGTTCCAGAACTTTTCAAGATTACCAGGGTCTCCAGATCATGAGGATCAGACTAGGACAGGACTTTAGGGGTAGCCCTGTAAATTTCCACAACTATGCAGTAACTAGCCAGGCTCTAAGTCAGCCCAGATAGAACGCCACAGTCCTCACCACCACTTCTAACTTGCCCCACATCTGTGGAGAACTTTCTAAAGTGTGTTATCGTAGTTGACCCTTGGTACAGTCCTGTGGAGTTGACTGGGAGCCCCAGTGACCACTGTTGCACGGAGGGGAATAAGTTGCCTGAGGCCAGAGCTCACACGGCCGCTATCCTGGTTTGAGTACACAGGTCTCCAAATTGCCTCACCTTGCCTCTTTGGAAACTTCATCTCCACCCCAGAGCTAAACCATTTTATTGTTTGACTCTCCGTTTTGTCCTTCTGCCTGCCTCTGAAGGTGTTAGAAGGTAAAAAGGAGCTGTAACTGGCATCTGGGTTTTGCTTCTCATTCAGGCAGGTATCAAAGTACCACAGGCTTCACTCACTTATCAGGCTTACTTGAGGGGCTTACGTCACTCTTGCCACAACTCTCAATTCTTTCTCTTTTATCTCTTGAAGTTCTGTCATAATACCCCTTGCTTTCTGGCTTATTCATAACATTCTAGTAACTGAGGCCTCTTTATTTTCTTATTTATTAAAACAATTTTTTTAAATGTATGTTTATTTTTGAGAGAGACAGAGTGCGAGCAGGGGAGGGACAAAATCGGAAGCAGGCTGAGCCCTCTTTTTAAAAAACACCTTTCCAGACAGCTTCCTTCTTTCAAGCCTTTCAATTAAAAGAAAAAAGATACAGCTCCTCCCCCTGCAAAAAAACCTGCCAGCACCCAAGTACTGTCATGCTTCAAGAACTCAAATTGTTTACTTCATTTGGTATAATTTGTGTTAAGACAATATAGCATTATCTACTTTGAATGTACTAGAAGCCCTCAGGGTAGAGTTGTGTTTTGTGTGAGATATTAAATCTAGCTGGAGCTCAACAAGAAACAGCGTCATGTGGGGCAATCCGTGCCCACTGGACCCCTGACTGATCACATTTCAAAGCCTAGTGCTTTGCTAAAGGGCATCTGACTTTAAGAATAAGCAATCCTATTACTCAGAGCCTTCTCTGCACACCATAGCTTTGAAGGAATTTGAGAGTTTGCAAATTCAAAGTTGAAAATTAAAAACCCACAAATAAGACTTGAATCCATTTATTCATGGTAAAATGAATATAGCTTTGAAAAGTCTACCCTCATTAGGATCAGTTCAATGTAATCTGTGATCTGGTGTGAGGCTGCTTAACTAGCTTCTTGCCCATGACAGGAGAACCATTTTCCTAAAACAAACTCTGTCTTCAATAGACTCAGGAGATACCACAGAATAATATTCACTTAAGCACATTTCTTTTTCAATAACAATTCTTTGTTTTCTTAATCACTGTGATTTTTATTTTGCCAGAGTTAGAGTACCTCTTCCCCTACTCCCAAAATGCATTAAAATAAATCCGAGGCCCTGCAGGAGTGATCAAAACTTTCCTGTTCACAGAGGAATGTCCATTCCTACAGGCTTGGGGAGGTTTCCTAACTAATGAACTAGAACACTCTCAGATGTCTGGTTGCCAAGTAATATATTAAAGTGCTTTTCTAATGAGATTTCTGCAAGGTAACTATAAAACCGTAAAAAGCACACTAAGCTTCAGTGAAGCAAAAACATTAAAAAAAAAAATAAAAAAACCCAACCAGACAATAAATGCCTTTAAGGAAAGAGGAGTTCAACATGGCAACTAAAAAGCTAAAGAGAATTTGACAAGTAGAAAAATAAAGTCCAATAATTTTCAGTCTGAGAAAAAGGGTGGGCATAAAGCAAAGCAGTGTAGTAGTTAGATCATAAAGGAGCCAACTGAGTATCTTTCTTCTTCTTCTTTTTTTTTTTTTAAGTGAGCTCTACGCTCAGTGTAGGGCTTGAACTTATCCCAAGATCAAGAGTCACATGCTCTAGGGGGTACCTGGGTGGCTCAGTTAAGTGTCTAACTTTGCCTTAGGTCATGATCTCACGGTTTGAGCCCCACATTGGGCTCCGCACTGATAGCTTAGAACCTAGAGCCTGCTTGGGATTCTGTGTCTCCCACTCTCTCTGCCCATCCCCTGTTTGTTTTATCTCTCCCTCTCAAAACATTTAAAAAATAAATAAAAACAAACATTAAGAAAAAAGAGTCACATGCTCTACTGGCTGAGCCTGTCAGGCACCCCCAAACTGATACTATATATACATTTTAGTATTTCAATATCTACATCTTTAAATATCTCCCTTTCCCTATTTGATAAGATCTATTTATACAGATCTCTGATAAACATAGCTACAAATGTCCCCTATTCATTAAAAAAAGGAACATTTTTTTCGTTGTTAGAACTTGTGCCTGAGAATTTAGCAATAGTCTACAAAAATCTTGAATGTCAAGGATCTCTTTGTTAGAAGCAATATAATGAGGAATTCTCACCTGAAATACAAACAGCAGCAATGATAGCAAGGCTACTACGGACCACCCTGAAACAGTTTGGGGAAGCTCTCTCCTTGGCTCCCCTTGCCACTCTGCCTTATTTAACCATGGAGCCCACCGTGACATTAATGAGGATACGAGGCTAGAAGCCAGCGCTCTTGGTCTGCATTCATGTGAGCCTGTGATTCTAGTGTGTTCTACACTAATCCTTGCAGACCTGCAGCCCTGGGTCCCATTTAAGAGGTTAAGAGTAGAACAGACCCATCAAAGAATGATGGGTCTGAACCAACACAGAAGGTGATGTGGGTGTTTAGTTTGAAGAGGAGAAGACTGGAGTGGGGGAAGTCCCTGGTGAAATATCTTCTAACATCTGAAGGAATGCCATATCAGGAGATGAGAAGTCTTTTTTAGTTACCCTATTAGGAAACACCAAGATCAAAGTCATATTACATATTTAAAGTCAAGGTAACTGGGGGCGCCTGGGTGGCTCAGTCGGTTGCATGTCAGACTTCGGCTCAAGGCATGATCTAACAGCTGCTGGGTTCAAGCCCTGCGTCGGGCTCTGTGCTGACAGCTAGCTCAGAGCCTGGAGCCTGTTTCAGGTTCTGTACCTCCCTCTCTCTGACCCTTCCCTGCTCACGCTGGCTCTCTCTCTCTCTCTCTCAGAAATAAATAAAAGATTAAAAAAAATAAAGTCAAGGTAACAAAAGTGTCAGCAGTTAAAGATGTCCAACAATAACATGCTTTAAATGCAGTCATGTGGATACGAGCGATTGGCTGAGAGTTATCAGGGATGGATTCTTCATTTTATTCACAATTTCAACTAAATCCAATCAAATGATGGACTGATTCCAAGGGAAATTTTTTTACTAGTATCATTTTTTTAAATTAGTATCATTTCTTTTAAATAGCTAACCTTACTAGTGCTGGGAAATGATTTATTGAAGGTTAATAGAATTAAAGTATTTTTCAAAACATGGTGCCCTGGATTTAATATGGAAGAAAGCAGAAGAAGGCATGTACTCATGTCCATTTGCTTCAGTGGGAACGTAGAACACAATAAACCAGTCCTCCCTTTGCAAAAGTACTTCAGGGAATCACATTAAACAAACAAACAAACAAAGCCAAATAACTGACAGAACAGTGACCCTGGCACCCCAAACCCAACACAAACACTGGAGTGTAGCTTTCAGCTGATTGCTCTTCTGAAGCTTTAATCTTCAGGAAGGTAATAGAAAATGGAATGCAAAGAGAAAGGAACCGCTCTGTTGTTCATCTCTGGATTCAGACAGACCTAGGTGATGTTGGGTAAGATAATTAACATTTTGAGCCTCAGTCTTCTCATCTATAAAACGGGGCAGGAACAGTACCTAGGTCTTTGGGGATTGTTGCGTTGATGCACAGGACTTGCCATGCTGTCTGGCACACAGTGAGCACTCAGTCAATGATTACTATTATTTGCAATTTCAAAATAATTATTTTAAGATGGAATAGGATTTGCTTTCCACGTTAAAAGGAGGCTGGACTAAACAGTTCTTTTATACTTCCACCATATTGTCATCCCATTCCACATGTCTTTCCCCTCCTCAACTCACTCCTGCTCCACAGGCCATAACAAAACAACAGCAAGACCAACTCATTGACTGTTCACGGCAGGCAGAGAGGTAACTAACAGCCCTCTCAACAACCCTGTGAGGTGGGGGCTGTCTCCCATTTTACAGAAGACAAAACTGAGGCAGAGAAAGTGAATAGTTTGCCCAAAGTCACAAGGCTCATAAGTAGGTGTGTTGGGATTCCAAACTAAGTAATTTGGTTCTAGAACCCAGGTTCCCAACCATTATCCCATATGACCCTATACAGGACCCAAAAGTCGGCCTCAAATCAACGAAGAAATACACAAGCAAACTACTTGTTGCAGTGGATGGAAAAGTGGTAAAAGAGTCAGTGTTTGCTTTTAGTCTCCTGAAGTCTTCAACAGTTCCTTTAGATCTAAATTCCAGAGCTTCACTCGTGACTATCAATTTCTTTCTCTCTCTTCCCACAAAACACTCTTACCCTTGATGGGTCAGGTGGATATAAATATATTTATGTGCATATAAACATGCACTTCCCATTTATCTGTGAGTTTGGGGCTTAAAAAAAAGGCCCTGCCACATTCCCTTGATCTCTGCCTGTAATACAGACTGGGATGTGGAAGGCTGGCTAATCCTGAGCTTACCAAGCTGGGAGCACAGTCAGGCATTTCAGAAATGCACTTGGATGATGACTAGGAGGTTTCTCTACTAATGGAAAGTTCCCAGCAGAACTGATAGGGCTCAAGAGGACCAGCTCCAACACCCACCCCTGCCAGCCTGGGAGGTGCCACCGGGGCAGATCGAACTCCCACCCGCGGGGTCGCCAAGCTCCCTGGCTCAACTCCATGCCTCCTGCTGGAGTTGCTCATTTCTTCTTGTCCCACATGTTGTTCTCCAGCCTCAATGATTAACACTTCCTATTTAGGGTGAGCAAAATGACCCTGGTGTCCATGAGTGGGCATCCTTCATCCCATCCATCTACAAGGAAACACACGGTGCCTTGGCTCAACCCAGAGTATTCTTCTTTGCTGTCTTCTTGCTGAGTACCATTACTTCCTCAAGCAAGGTATTATACAGTCTTGTAATTTTCTTTGTTCTTAAAACACAAGTTGCAGGTGACTCACTGCATTCTGTGTTGGTAAAGTCCACATCCCGGTGTAGTTTATTAGTAAAATCCCTTTTGCTCCCTCCTTCCCCCCCTTTCAACACTGTTTGACGAGATGCAAATAGAACCATTTCAGTTTTCCAGTTGAACAGCCATGAAAAAAAAAAAAGAGAGAGAGCAACTCCTTGCTTATCTCTGTGTTACACATTAACACAGTCCTCCTTTGCAGAGATTCTTCAAGGTAGGCACACTCTAAAAAGTCAAATAATTGATAAAATAATTACCCTGGCACTCGAAGGTCAATGCAAATGCTAGGCTATGGTCTTCAGCTTAATACTGTACTAAAGATTTGGTCTTCAGGAATGTAATAGAAAGCGAAATGCAAAGGGAAAGGAATTCCCCAATTTCTCCATGAAGGTGTGATTGAAAAATATAATAGAGCTCAAGGGAAAGCAAGTCAGCAAGTCAAGTTCTACCTGGAATCTTCCCAGGCACCCCATGGCCAGCAGTCTCTCCCCTACTGGCATCTAACAGTGCTCTGCTCTATCACTCTGGTGCTGTTGGTCTCATAGATAATAATAATATAATAAAATATTGCCACCAGCAATAATAAAAATTGCCACCAGGCTTCCTGCTCCCATTAATCCTCCCCATCATCATTTACTGAGCTTACAGGCCAGGCCTAGGGTAGGCTCCTCCTCTTCTTTCAGGCAGTTCTTGTAATAATCTAAAGAGAGGTTATGCTTTTTAGCCCCATTTTACAGATGAGAAATCAGAGGCTCTGAGTGGTTAAATGAATTGCACAGTCATAAAGCTTATCAGTAGATGGGCCAAGATTTCAGGATAGGCTTAACTCTACAACATTCATCCTAACCGTGACTCCTACTTTTCTGAGTACTGACACGGCCCTTTCCATCCCAACAGAGCCTATTGAAGGTTCTGGTGGACCCTTGAATGAATGAATGAATGAATGAATGAATGAATGAATGACTACAGAAATGAACAAACCAACAAACAACTAAATGTGCCTTCTGAAGACTAGCTTTTTTAAAAAAAAATTTTTTTATGTCTTTATTTTGAGAGACAGAGACAGAGAGAGAGCCGGGGAGGGGCAGAGAGAGAGGGAGACACAGATCTGAAGCAGGCTTCAGGCTCTGAGCTGTCAACACAGAGCCTGACATGGGGACTGAACTCACTAACAGTGAGATCATGACCTGAGCCAAAGTTGGACACTCAACTGACTGAGCCACCCAGGCACCCCTGAAGACTAGCTTTTTATTTAAAAGTATTCACTTTGAGAAAAGCAAGAAACGTTTGAAACTGAGTATGGTGATACTTACGATTTCAAAATGAAGTAATTTCTTCACCCACTTAAAATTCAAAGAAGAACTGACAACTACATTCTACCTACACTGGTCCTGAGTGCTCCTGGCTGTGGGGGCAATGGCTAAAATAACTGAAGCTGACCTATTTGAAAGGATCTTGATTTCAGATACATGAAGGGTTTTACTAAAGTTAACATCAATGCCTTTTCTTCCAATACTGAATGTCCCCCCCACCCCGCATTTAGAAGGAGTTTGCTGAATGTCATTGTTTTTCTTACTTTTTATTTAGAATCAAGCAGAGAAAGTGCCATTCTTCTTATTTATTTTTTGAGACAGAGAGAGAGAGAGCGAGCGAGCACGAGAGCGAGCAAGTGAACGCATGCACAGGGGACGGGCCAGAGACAGAGAGAAACCCAAATAGACTCCACACTGTCAGCGTGGAGCCTGACTCAGGGCTCAAACTCACAAATCATGAGATCAATGACCCTCACTGAAATCAAGAGTTGGCCACTTAACTGACTGAGCCACCCAGGGTGCCCCCAAAATGCCATTCTTATCCACACCCTCTTCTTCCAACACACACCATTCCAGGAAATGTGATGAAACAAACCAAAGAACTGATGAGGAGAAAGTGCTCAAGGACACGAGTTGGATCAGCACTACCAACAAAAATGCTTTACATCCCAGGAACTATGCAGTTTTCCTGTCCCCTGCCAGTGGGACAACTAGGTTGGCTCTCCTCTTCAGTCTCTCCTCCCTGTCCTGGACCAGTGTTCCCAGAATTCCCTGGGTGGGGGGAGGATGCTGAGAGGTACCATCTGGTCCACTTCACCTTTCCTCCCCCTGAAGTCAACACCCATTTCCCCTCCAGGGTTTCCCCCTTTTGTCAATATAGGAAGTGAGGATCCCACCGAGGGAACTTAAAGTGTGCCTTGAGTGGACATGTTTTGGAGCATTCCCGGATTCAGGGTGGGAACCAGGGAAACTGGCCTCAATGTCCAGTTTATTTTTAATCTTGCTTGATAATCACTTTGGAAATGCTCGGTCTTCATAGATCTCATCCCTATTCTCTTTTGGCTGGCACTCAGCTATGGGTTCTAAGTATGAAAGCTTGTCAGGGTATTAAAAACGGCTGCTGCTAAAACGCAAGAATTATGAAAAGAGGAAGCTGATGTTTAGATTTATTCCCTTCTACCCGCCCCCACTCACACCATAAACTGCATAGTTTCCCTCCAGAAAGGAAAACATTCTTAACCTCTGTCTAAATGTTTGTCAGAAGTTGTCTGGACATGCAGAGTCTCTGAAGTCACATTCTTTATTAGTCATATCCTTCTTGGTGTGACCCTCATATCAGGCCAGGAGGAATGCTTGGACCTTGTGCAGAAACCATCTGGTGCTGGAAGCTTCTACTACCACCCAGGGATTTTCACTTAGCCCAAACACAGACAGACACTGAGCAAAGAACTTGAGCTTCCTGATGGCAGGAGGGCTTCGGATATGAATAGATATGAAAAAAAAATCCTCTTGGTTCCTAATGCTATAAGGCTTTGACATCAAAATAAAGCCTCAGTATGGAGCCTGAACCTAGAGCCTCCACCTCCAGGTGCTCAGCCCAAAATAAGCGGTCATTCCGGGTTCTATCCTTGCTCTGAAACACTCCTACTTTGGTGCAGGATGGCAAATCCCAACATCCATAAATTAATTTATAGTATTTTTTTTAAGTTGGTTAGCCAGTTTGTTTTATTATTTTGAGATGGGGGGGTGCCTAGGTGGCTCAGTCCATTAAGCATGTGACTATGGTTCAGGTCATGATCTCACAGTTTGTGAGTTCAAGCCCCATGTCGGGCTCTGTGCTGACGGCTCAGAGCCTGGAGCCCGTTTCAGATTCCCTGTCTCCCTCTATCTCTGCCCCTCCCCTGCTCATGCTCTGTCTGTCTGCCTCTCTCTCTCTCAAAAATAAACATTAAAAAAAACCCCTTTATTTTGAGAGAGAGAGCAAGGGAGGGGCAGAGAGAGGGAAAGACAGAGAATCCTAAGCAGGCTCCACACTGTCAGCAGAGAGCCCGATGTGGGCCTCAAACTCAGAAACCATGACACCATGACCTGACTTGAAACCAAGAATTGGACACATAACTGACCGAGCCACCCAGGTACTCCCATTTGTTTATATTTCAGAAGTTCTGTAAGTAGTATGTAGCTATAAGACCTTGTATCAATAGGTGAAAGGCACTGTATGTGGAACCAATTAGGTGATGCTGGTATGTATCTGAGTGAAAGGTATGACAACAGAGAGTGCACTTGTGTGGCAGGAGGGATAAGGGGGTTTGGGGACCAGTTCTCACCACAGGCAGGTTATACATTCTACTTGGTCCTTGGCTCTTTATCACCTCTAAGATGGGAAGGTTAAAACCATCCTCTAGGAGATCCNGCAGGCTCCATGCTCAGCACAGAGCCTGATGCAGGACTCAATCCCATGACTGTGAGATCATGACCTGAGCCAAAACCAAGAGTCAGACACTTAATCGACCGCAAGTCAGACACTCAATCGACCGAGCCACCCAGGGGCCCTAAGGCCTAGAGTATTTCTGATTCTTTGTTTCTAACGTATGAAGTGGAGAAAACAAGTGTAAGCTTCAGTCCAAAGGATATCAGTCACAATAAAAAAGACCTTTCTGACAGTAAGCCTGAGGATTTGCAAAGGATACTCTGAAATTTTCATTCTAGACCAGAGTGGGTCACAAATTGTGATCTGAGGGAAGTCTTCTGATACTGGTGTCTTTGGAGCAGTCATGTTTCAATCTCCTAGACTGGGGTGGTACAGGGAACAGGGCAGGGGATGGTTAATGCTGAACTGAAATATCACCTGATAATCATTCCAGATCTATGCATCTACACTTCAAATCTGTTAGTTTTTTTTTTTTTTAATAATTAAAAGAAGGGAGAAAAACACCTAACAATTTGAGTGACTTTCATTACGTTACATGGGGAATACCAATGCTGTAATGGTACAATATTTTTTTTTAAGTTTATTTATTTACTTTGAGAGAGTGCGAGTGCACTGGAGGGACAGAGAGAGAGTAGAGGAGAGAGAGAGAGAGAGAGAGAGAGAGAGAGAATCCCAAGCAGACTCCACACTGTCAGCATAGAGCCTGGTGCAGGGCTTGAATCCACAAACCATGAGATCATGACCTGAGACGAAATCAAGAGTCTGATGCTTAACCAACTGAGCCACTGAGGTGCCCCATGGTACAGTATTTTTAGAAAATATCTTGTTGGTACTTAAAAAACATATGAAAGTATGTAATAATTAATATCCATATATGATAAAAATTCTTAACAAAGTGGATATACAGAGAATATACTGCAACATAATAAGGCCCATATAAGACAAGCCCGTAACTAAGATGGTGCTTAACAGTGAAAAGGTAAAAGTTTTTCTTCGAAGACCAGGAACAGGACAAGACTATCCATTCTCATCACTTTTACTCAACATAGTAATGGAAGTTCTAACCAGAGCAATTAGGCAAGAAAAAGAAATAAAAGGCACCCAAATTGGAAAGGAAGGAGTAAAACTCATTATTTACAGATGACATATTTTATATAGAAAACTCTAATGACTCGGTCAAAAAATGGTAGAACTAAACAAGTTCAGTAAATCTGCAGGACACAAAACCAATATATAAAGATCTGTTATGTTTCTAACACTAAGAACAAACAATTGGAAAGAGAAATTGAGAAAACAATCCTATTTATAACTGCATCAAAAAGAATAAGATACCTAGATGGGGCATCTGGGTAGCTCAGTCAGTTAAGTATCCCACTTCAGCTCAGGTCATGATCTCAGTTTTTGAGTTTGAGCCCCGCATCACGCTCTGTGCTGACAGATTCTGCTTTGGATTCTGTGTCTCCCTCTCTTTTTGCCCGTCCCCCACTCACGCTCTCTCTCCATCTCTCAAAAATGAATGTTAAAAAAAAATTAAAAAGAGTAAGATACTAGGAATAAATTTAACAAGGAGGTGAAAGACCTGTACCAGGAAAACGAGAAGACACTGATGAAAGAAACTGAAGACAACACAAAGAAATGGAAAGATATTCCATGCTCATGGATGGAAGAAATAAAAATTTTAAATGTCTACACTACCCAAAGTAATCAATAGATTCAATGCAATCTCTATTGCAATGGCATTTTTCAGAGAAATAAAACAAAATCCCTAAAATTTGTATGGGCACATAAAAGACCCCAAACAGCCAAACCAATCTTGAGAAAGAACAAAGCCAGAGGTAACATGCTCCCTGATTTCAAACTGTATTAAAAAGCTGTAGTAATTAAGACACCTTGGGGGTGCCTGGGTGGCTCAGTAGGTTAAGTCTCCAACCCTAGATTTCAGCTCAGGTCATGATCTCATGGTTTGTAAGATTGAGCCCTGGGTCAGGCTCTGTGCTGACACTGCAGAGCTTGCTTGAGATTCTTTCTCTCCCTCTCTCTCTGATCTTACCCTGCTCACGTGCTCTCTCCCTCTCAAAATAAACATTAAAAAAAAAAACCCCACTAGGGGCGGCTGGGTGGCTTAGTCGGTTAAGCAGAGTCCGACTTTCGCTTAGGTCATGATCTCGTGGTTCGTGGGTTCGAGCCCCGTGTCGGGCTCTGTGCTGGCTGCCAGCTCTGAGCCTGGAGCCTGTTTCAGTCCCTGACTCCCTCTCTCTCTGACCCTCCCCTGCTCACGCTGTCTCTCTCTCTCTCTCTCTCCTAGAAATAAATTAAAAAAAACAAATAAACCCACTATGGCACTGGCATAAAAACAGACACACAGATCAATGGAACAGAATACAGAGCCCAGAAATAAATCCATGCATATATTTATTATAAAGTTACCAAGAATACACAGTGGAGAAAAGACAGGCTCTCCAATAAATGGTGCTGCGAAGACCAGACCACTATCTTAGACCACTCAGAAATTCAACTTAAAACGGGTTAAGGACTCAAATGTAAGACCTGAAACCACAAACCTCCTAGAAGAAAACATAGTTGATAAGCTCTTTGACATTGGTCATGCCAATGATTTTCAGGACTTGATACCAAAAGCAAAGACAAAAATAAACAAGTGACATTACATCAAACTAAAAACTTCTGTAAAGAAAGTAAATCACTAACAAAATGAAAAGGGAACCTACCAAATGGGAAAAAACAATTTGCAAATCATATATCTGATAAGAGGTTAATATTCAAAATATATAAAGAACTCTTACAACTCAACAGCAAAGAGTCAATCTAATTATAAATGGGTAGAGGATCTGAATAGACATTTGTGGAAAAATGACTCACAGATGGCCAATAGGTACACAAAAAGGTAATTAACATTATTAATAATCAGGGAAATGCAAATCATAATTACAATGAGATCTCACATCCGACAAGTCAGAATGGTTATTATGAAAAAGACAAGATAGAAGTGTTGGCAAAGGTAACGGAGAAAAGGGAACTCTTGTGCACTATTTGTGTGAATTTAAATTGGTGTGGCCACTATGGAAAACGGTACGGAATTTCCTCAAAAAATTAAAACTCGAACTACCATATGATCCAGCAATTCCACTTCTGGGTATTTATCTGAAGGAAACGAAAACTAACTCGAAAATATATATGCACCCCTGTGTTTATTGAAGCATTATATATAATAGTCAAGACATGGATGCTCATTGATGCAGAATGGATAAAGGATATGTGGAATAAAAAAAAGAATATGTGGTATATAACAATGGAATATTACTCAGAAATAAAAAAGGAAATCTTGCCATTTGTGACAACACAGATGGACCTTGAGGGCATTACACAAAGTGAAATAAGTCAGACAAAGAAAGGCAACTATCTTATTTATATGTGAATATAAAACACACAAAAAAAGGGAACAGAGAACAGACTGGTGGCTGCCAGAGCTGGGTGTGGGTAGTGAGTGCAATGGGTGAAGAAAGTAAAAGATACAAAGTTCCAGTTAGAAAATAAGTCACAGGGATGTAATGTACAGCACAGTGATGACAGTTAATAATACTGTGTTGTATATTCGAAATTTGCTAAAAGAGTAGGTCTTATTAACAGTTCTCATAAGGGGCACCTGGGTGGCTTAGTCGGTTAAGCATTGACTCTTGGTTTCAGCTCAGGTCATGATCTCATGGTTTGTGGGTTTGAGCCCCATATCAGGGTCTGTGCTGACAGCACGGATCCTTCTTGGGATTCTCTCTTTCTCCCTCTCTCTCTGCCCTTAGCCTGCTCAGACACACACTGTCTCTCTCAAAATAAATCAATAAACTTAAAAACAAATTAAAGAAAAAATAAAATTTCTTATCACAAGAAAAAAACACTGTGACTATGTGTGATGATGGAAGTCAAGTAGACTTATTGTAAGGATTGTTTCACAATATATACAAATAACAAATCATGTTGTATACCTGAAACTAATGTGTTACAATGTCAATCTTAATTTAAAAAACCCTTTAATAACAAGACTATAAGTCTCATTATGTAACATTATTAAACTATTATAAAAACTATCAGGGTTGGAAGGAATCTTAGAGTTATCTAGTCCAATCCCCAAAACCAGATATAAAAGTCTTCTCTCCAATAGCTTATGGTTTTCTGCCTAAGTATTTCCAGAGACCCTCCACTCAAGGTTCCCAAATTCACTGTTGAATCACGTTGTGGCAAAGTTCTTCTGAAGAACTAAAATCAGCCTTCCTGCAACTTTCACCACTGTTTACAGCTCTACCCTCCAAAACATCATGGAGTAAGTTGTTTTATCATATGATGTTAAAAATCAAAAAAGTACATGCTCATTGTAACAATTCAAGCATTATACAAATATAACGTATAAAGAGGCAGTAAACTGTCTAATCTTACGATAATGCTGAATGCCCAATAACCTGTATTAACAGTTTATACATCCATATATTTTTGACTTTTTAATTAAAAATTTCATATCTATTACCCAACAAACTGCCTTTTGTTATTGATCAACATAACCTATATTGCTGTTAGGTCAATACAATACACAGACAAATTTATTCAACAGCTGCAAAATGTTCCATAACAGGGATAAGCTTTTTCAAGAATATTCAGGATGTTTCCATTTTTTTCTACATGAAAAACAAACTAGGATACAATAAATATTCTTATACATGTCCTTATGCATTAGTGCTTTTATGTCTGTAGGATAGGTTCCAGGAAATGTGCTTTCTGGGTCAAAGGGTATGAGAATGTTTCATTTTAATAGATGCTCCTAGATTACTTTCAAAAAGGTTGGAAATTCTTGGAAGTGTGCTCATTTCCTCACACATTTCCCAGCAGTGGGAGTTAGGAATTTGCAGAAATTAGGCCATGCTGCAGGGAGATACACTGTATGCCATGGCTGTTCTAATTGCATTTTCAGAACTACTTTCAGGCCGAGCAACTCTTCACATGCTTATTTACAGTTGCTTCTCCTCTTCTAAAAATTTTTAAAAAATATTTTATTTACTTCTGAGAGAGAGAGAGAGAGACAGCATGAGCAGGGGAGGGTCAGAGAGAGAGGGAGATACAGAATCCGAAGCAGGCTCCAGGCTCTGAGCTGTCAGCACAGAGCCCGACGCGGGGCTCAAACCCACAAACTGTGAGATCATGACCTGAGCTGAAGTCAGACGCTAAACCGACTGAGCCACCCAGGCATCCCAGCAGTTGTTTCTCCTTTTAATTCACTACCTATAACTTTTGCTTATTTGTCTATTGGGGTACTTGTTTATTAACTTACATGAGCTCTTGTTTATTACAGATATTTACTCTCTCACATATTTTGCAAATAATCTCTCCAGGTCATCGTTTTTGTTTTGTTTTGACTGCCATTTATTTATGGTATTGGTTGCCATAGAGCATGTAATATAAACTCTTTGTGAGAGTAACACTGACTGTTTAGGACACTGCCATATCTTCAGCACCAAGAACAGTACCTGGCACACAGTATGTTCTCAGTAAAAACAATGAGTGAATAAAATACAAGCTTGGAATTTTTATGTAGTCAAGTCAATCTTTTCCTTTATGGTTTCTGGGCTATCAGAATAGCTCTATTAGTTTTACTTTTTTCCAATTAATCCAACTTGAATTTGTTTTGAATGTGGTATGAAGCAGAATAAACTGTTTGACCCTGAACTTTGGCTACTACTTTGATTAAAAGCATTACATAAAATACAAATTTGGGGCACCTGGCTGGCTCAGTTGGTAGAGCATGCAACTCTTGATCTTGGGGTCATGAGTTTGAGCACCACAATGGGCATAGAGATTACCTAAAAAGTAAAATATTTAAAAATGCAAATTCCCTTTATTATTTCTTTTAAAATTTATTTATTTTGGGAGAAAGAACATGAGTGGGGGAGGGTCAGAGGGAGCGAGGAGAGAGAGAGAATCCCAAGCAGGCTCTGTACTGTTAGAGCAAGAGCCCAACATGGGGCTCAATCTCACAAACCATGAGATTATAACGTGAGCTGAAATCAAGAGTTGGATGCTTAACCAGCTGAGTCATCCAGGCGAGCCTCCCTTCTCCAAAATACAAACTCCCTTTAGATTTTAAGGTATACTATACATTACATATACACTCTACCATCCTTTTTATATGCTATTAAAATAAATTAACCGAAAAATAAAGACAGAGAATACTGACTGGGTGTCAGCCAATCACAGTGTCTCATTCCCTTTGACAGTCACAGGATCAGGTGTGGATATGTGACCCAATTCTGGCCAATGAGACCTACAGATGACTCTACTGGGGCACTTCTTAGAAAAGCTTTCTCTCATAATAATGATGTGGGATGCAGGAGAAGACAGGACCCTCTTCTTTGTCTCTGGTTGTCACTGAGCTGCCTTGCAACCACAAGGAGATCCATCCCTCCCACTTCTACTTCTCCTCTTTCCTTCATCTCTGTTGCCCCTTTCCTGTCCAATTTTGATCCTCCTCCTAGAAGGTCCTCCTTAGTGCGGGACCCTGTCTTGGGAGGGAGCTCTGGCTGGCCAGTTTTGAGACCTCTGCTCCAGGTCCTCAGACCCTTCCACGGTCCCTTGCACTCACCCACTAATGGACTTGGTACACCACACTTTCCAGTAAGTACCCACTGGCTATGTTGGGATTTGCCTGTAATCAGGTCTGTCATCACCTTATTACTTCCCTTTGCTTCCTACCACAAAGCTGCTGACATCATGAAGACCTTGAGGCATAGATGAGTTAACACACTTGTATTTTGGGATTCTTTTTAGGGGATAGCTTGTCATCTTTTGTGTGGTAAATGTCCAAGGGGTTTGGGTTTTGGCATCTAGTGCCTTTATTTTTTTTAGGTTTATTTATTTAAGAGAAAGCACATGAGTGAGTGGGGGAGGGGCAGAGAGGAGAGGGAGAGAATCCTGAGCAGGCTCCGTGCTGTCAGAGCAGAGTCTGACGCAGGGCTCGAACCCATGAACTGTTACTTGAGCCAAAATCAAGAGTCAGACACCCAACTGACTGAGCCACCCAGATGCCCCTCTAGTGACTTTATTTTAATATTAAACTGTGGTAAAACACACAAAATTTAGCATATTAACTATTTTTAAGTAGACAGTTCAGTATGGTCAAGTGCATTCACACTGTTGTGCATCTCCAGAACTTTTTTCATCTTTCAGAACTAAAATTCACTACCCATTAAACAACCGCCCATTTCTCCCTTTTCCAACCTCTGAGAACCATCCTTGTAGTGGGGTTCCGAAGGGGTTCTTTTTTATAAGGAGATTGAATTCGGGGACCAACAAAGTCTGCTGCCACAGCCCCATCACTAAACTGTAACTCCTGGAGACTGGAGTCTGTTCTAGGCCCACAGCACCAACACAGCACCCAAAACACAGAAAACACTCACGTATTTAACCAGTGAATGAGTCACTCTGAATTCCTGCACCTTCTGGCAGAGCGATAGGATGCTTTCTTGTACTCATTAAAGTGATTGATGGTTAACATAAAAGTTGCCATCGTTACCTGGACTAATACCTTTCCAGGTCAATATGCAACATGAGCTTCTGGAAAGAACACTGCCAGCTTGTGATTACCTGACTAATGAGGGGCAGGAGAGGAGCAGACTATCTCAAATTGATGCTGATTTAGGAGTACTTTATATGTATTTTTTTATGTGTGAATTTGTTTTGGCAGATTTCCTTACTAATTGTGCTTGGTTCAGGCTAGCATTATAACATTTGTAATCCCTGGGCACTATTTGCGGGTAGTGACTTGAAGGGAAGGAGGTGGTCCAGGTGTACATGGGGCAATCTATTAAAAAGTAAACATCTGGGACACCTGGGGCCAGTCGGTTAAGCGTCCGACTTCGGCTCAGGTCATGATCTTGCAGTTTGTGGGTTCGAGCCCCACGTCAGGCTCTGTGCTGACAGCTAGCTCAGAGCCTGGAGCCTGTTTCAGATTCTGTGTCTCCCTCTCTCTCTGACCCTCCTCTGCTCATGCTCTTTCTCTCCCCCCTTTCTCTCTCCCCCCTCCTCAGAAATAAATAAAACATTAAAAAATTTTAAAAAAAGTAAACATATAACATAGATATACACAAGATAGTTAACTAAGTGGGCATATTTGAGAGTTGTTGCTATCACAATTGGTGAAACCAAAAGGAATAAAAGCTCATGTTTATATCAAGCTTTACCATTACAAAGGGCTTTCAAACGCATTACCTCACTTATTTTCCAGAACCTTAACCCTTTAATTCAGGCCCTGCTAGCACCACTTTACAGGTAAGCAAATGGAGGGGCCCAAGAGACGGAGACTCAGTAATATGCTTGTAACTGCACAATGTATCGTCTGGACTCTCTTCTAAGCTTGGTGTTTTATTACAACACTATTGTTACACCTGAAGAGTGTGGACACACAAATTACTCACATCCTACGTTGGAAGAAGGCAGGGTATAAATTATGCACATAAAAAAACAAAGACATTCTGGACTAGTTTGGGCAAGAAGAACCCTAATTTTCTCCCTGCAATCTCTAAAACTACTCCTACCACTCAGTTTCTGCCTCCACCTTCAACCACCACATCTCTAGGTATCCTTGCAGAAAAAAAGAGAAAAAGAGGGAAGAGCAAGAGTAGAAAGAATAATGGCCTTACATTCTGGAGCTGGTCCAGAAGCTAGTTAGGAGCTAGTGCATCAGCATTACTACTAACGATGAAGGCAACGACCAGACTGTGAGCCCCTACTGTGAGCCAGTTCCTGGTTTGCAGCCTCATATCACCAACCCTGCTGGGTAGGCAGTACAGTTCACACTGTACAGACAGCTTCTCTGAACCTTGGTTTTGTCAAGTACCAAATCATGGATTTAAGTAACTAGAGGAGCAGAGATTTGAACCCCTCCCTTTCCTAAACAAACACCTCTGCTATATGATGATTTAAATAAGCATAAAAACAGGGATGCCTGGGTAGTTGAGTATCCAACTCCTGACTTCAGCTCAGGTCATGATCCCAGGGTTGTGGGATCGAGTCCTGTGTTGGACATGGAGCCTGTTAAAAATTCTCTCTCTCTCTCTCTCTCTCTCTCTCTCTCTCTCTGCCCCTCTGCCCTGCTAGTGCATGCTCTCTAAACTAAAAATAAAAAATAAAAAGAGAAAACACTTAAAAATAAAATAAAAATAAATAAAATAAAAATAAAATAAAATAAAAATAAGCATAAAATCACAACAATTCAGAATTCATCATACCTAGACCTGCAGATGAGCTCAAGTTTATCTTTAGGCAATTTATGAAAATCCAAATATGCTTGACACTTAAAAATAACTTTTCCTGTTTACCTTGCATTTATCCCTTTCCACATAATAAAAGCAATTTAGGCAGGGATCCTCAAATCTCTTAGCCACTCCTTCTGTAAAGGAAACCATCAAGGAGTGAAATGTCATTTCTTTACAGAGATCAGTACTTTTTCCTTTTTAAATGTTTATTTATTTTTAAGAGACAGAGAGAGAGCAAGGTTGAGTAGGGGAGGGTCAGAGAGAGAGAGAGGGAGACACAGAATCTGAAGCAGGCTCTGAGCTATAGGCACAGATCCCAACATGGAGCTCGAACCCACCCACCACAAGATCATGACCTGAGCTGAAGTCAGACGCTTAACCGACTGAGCCACCCAGGTGCCTCAGTACTTTTTCGATAGAACTTCTTCCACTAAATTTTGGGAATGACCTATTTTGCTACAAAGCTTGTCTCATTTTTTTTCCCAGACATGATCTATTTTATCATCTGGTTTTCAAAAAATGACTGATCATTGTTGAGTGAAGTCTGATGGGGTCTGTGGACTCCGAAACATTANACTAAGTGGGCATATTTGAGAGTTGTTGCTATCACAATTGGTGAAACCAAAAGGAATAAAAGCTCATGTTTATATCAAGCTTTACCATTACAAAGGGCTTTCAAACGCATTACCTCACTTATTTTCCAGAACCTTAACCCTTTAATTCAGGCCCTGCTAGCACCACTTTACAGGTAAGCAAATGGAGGGGCCCAAGAGACGGAGACTCAGTAATATGCTTGTAACTGCACAATGTATCGTCTGGACTCTCTTCTAAGCTTGGTGTTTTATTACAACACTATTGTTACACCTGAAGAGTGTGGACACACAAATTACTCACATCCTACGTTGGAAGAAGGCAGGGTATAAATTATGCACATAAAAAAACAAAGACATTCTGGACTAGTTTGGGCAAGAAGAACCCTAATTTTCTCCCTGCAATCTCTAAAACTACTCCTACCACTCAGTTTCTGCCTCCACCTTCAACCACCACATCTCTAGGTATCCTTGCAGAAAAAAAGAGAAAAAGAGGGAAGAGCAAGAGTAGAAAGAATAATGGCCTTACATTCTGGAGCTGGTCCAGAAGCTAGTTAGGAGCTAGTGCATCAGCATTACTACTAACGATGAAGGCAACGACCAGACTGTGAGCCCCTACTGTGAGCCAGTTCCTGGTTTGCAGCCTCATATCACCAACCCTGCTGGGTAGGCAGTACAGTTCACACTGTACAGACAGCTTCTCTGAACCTTGGTTTTGTCAAGTACCAAATCATGGATTTAAGTAACTAGAGGAGCAGAGATTTGAACCCCTCCCTTTCCTAAACAAACACCTCTGCTATATGATGATTTAAATAAGCATAAAAACAGGGATGCCTGGGTAGTTGAGTATCCAACTCCTGACTTCAGCTCAGGTCATGATCCCAGGGTTGTGGGATCGAGTCCTGTGTTGGACATGGAGCCTGTTAAAAATTCTCTCTCTCTCTCTCTCTCTCTCTCTCTCTCTCTCTGCCCCTCTGCCCTGCTAGTGCATGCTCTCTAAACTAAAAATAAAAAATAAAAAGAGAAAACACTTAAAAATATAAAAATAAGCATAAAATCACAACAATTCAGAATTCATCATACCTAGACCTGCAGATGAGCTCAAGTTTATCTTTAGGCAATTTATGAAAATCCAAATATGCTTGACACTTAAAAATAACTTTTCCTGTTTACCTTCCATTTATCCCTTTCCACATAATAAAAGCAATTTAGGCAGGGATCCTCAAATCTCTTAGCCACTCCTTCTGTAAAGGAAACCATCAAGGAGTGAAATGTCATTTCTTTACAGAGATCAGTACTTTTTCCTTTTTAAATGTTTATTTATTTTTGAGAGAGAGAGAGAGAGCAAGGTTGAGTAGGGGAGGGTCAGAGAGAGAGAGAGGGAGACACAGAATCTGAAGCAGGCTCTGAGCTATAGGCACAGATCCCAACATGGAGCTCGAACCCACCCACCACAAGATCATGACCTGAGCTGAAGTCAGACGCTTAACCGACTGAGCCACCCAGGTGCCTCAGTACTTTTTCGATAGAACTTCTTCCACTAAATTTTGGGAATGACCTATTTTGCTACAAAGCTTGTCTCATTTTTTTTCCCAGACATGATCTATTTTATCATCTGGTTTTCAAAAAATGACTGATCATTGTTGAGTGAAGTCTGATGGGGTCTGTGGACTCCGAAACATTAAACTTCCAGTCATCCTTTAAATCTGCCTCAACAATGGTTTCTGGAAAGAGAAACCGCCGCCTAGCTCTGGCAGACACACTAGGTGGATTCTGCCCCACCTCCACCCCTCCTTTTCACAGTCTTTGGCGCTGCGAGGGGTAGCCAAGGGACCCATTTTTGGCCAAAGAACTTGGGCAGACATTTGCTGAGAGGAGAGCTTCTGGGAAACTCTGGCTCACCTGATAAAATGGGACATACAACTGGCACTGCTCTTGTCTCTGTTCCTTCTAACCACCCTGAAGTAAGGCTCAGTGACCAGAGGCACAGCAGCCTTCCTGAAACTATTCAATATGAAGACAAAAGCCTGTTGAAGCCAAGGATAATAGGGCAGAAAGAACCTGGGTCCCTCAGTGGCATTGCTGAGCACTTGAACCCACACCAGAAGCTGTTTATATCTGGACTCCAAGCAAAGAAACCCCATTTTGGGTGAGGTATCGGAGCCCATCTTCTGTTACTTGCAGCTGAACAGCCTTACTGACTTAGTCTTACTGACAGACTAGCTGCAGCTCAAAGATTACCTTTTTGGTGATCATTCTTCTCACCCCCTTCCCCCAAATCCAACCATCCCGCTGTATGCTGAAGGAACTGATACAAAATGGTACCTTCTCATCAGGCACAGACTTATATAACCTAAAAGTATTTACAAACTAAATAATACAAACTACATACAAACCAAATTACAGGTCTAAGAAAACTGCTGAGGAATGCTCCTTCACCTCTTTGCCTAAGAACTTCTTGAGTCTGAAATAAATGTCATACTTCCATGAGAAACTTACTATTTCCTGCTTTCTTTGGCAGTGTTCGAGGTTTGGCCTTCCAGCTGTTATGATACACCCTGTTGGTTTCAAGGACTTTTCAGTGGGTCACATTCTAAATCCACGGAGATGAAACACACACACACACACACANAGCGTGTGCCAAAAAAAAAAAAGTCAAGTCTCCCAGGAGTCAATTGTATTCAAACGGACTGAAAACTTAATTTGTTCTTCATAAAGTTTTGCTTTTTTGTGATATGGGTTTTATTTTTAGAAACTACACGTGAGTCATGCCTGGGTGGCTCATTTGGTTAAGTGTCCGACCTGACTTTGGCTCAGGTCATGATCTCATGGTTGGTTGTGAGACAGAGCCCTGCGGTGGGTTCTGCACAGACCGTGCAGAGCCTGCTTGGGATTCTCAATCTCTCCCTCTCTCTGCCCCTCCTCCACTTCCATGCACACACTCTCTCTCAAAATAAACTTAAAAAAATATTAAAAGATAATACACATATGTATACGTAAAAATTCTTATAAACTGCGCTTTTCTGTGTTGACTTAGGGTACTGTTACTATTCCTAACCCTGGTCAAATATGGAAAAACTTCTGCCAGAACAATCACATGCAGCCTCCCCACTTTATAAATATATCCTCAGCACTCTTTAGTTA
Source organism: Crocuta crocuta (assembly GCF_008692635.1). Lineage (NCBI taxonomy): Eukaryota > Metazoa > Chordata > Mammalia > Carnivora > Hyaenidae > Crocuta > Crocuta crocuta. The sequence continues at coordinate 1,371,573 of NW_027529174.1, read as the reverse complement.
CTACTGTATTAGCAGGAATAACAGCCTTACAGACGACTATGGCAACTGAAATGAGGGAGGTTAAAGATTTGAGAAAAAGGAAACAAAGCTTTGGCAATCTCTAAGCACCCAAGGAAAACTGCAGGGATATGTGCAGTAAAATGTTGTAAGCAGATTCTTTCCCAATTTAAAAAAAATTTTTTTTTATTTTTTTATTTTATTTATTTAGAAACCAAGCCAGTGCACACTCGAGCAGGGGAGAGGCAGAGAAAGAGGGAAAGAGAGAATCCCAAGCAGGCTCTGTGCTGACCACACAGGGCTCAAACTCACTAACAGTGAGATCATGACCTGAGCTGAAGTCGGATGCTTGACTAAGCTACCCAGGCTCCCCTCTTTTCCATTTTTAATAAGTGGAACAGGCTACAGGCTGTCCCTGAGAGGTGGAGAGTAACAGTACATCTCACACAAGCTGATGAAACAGGTGGTCAAGCCACGGGCTCAGTATTATGCACAGAACTCCTATTTAACAAGATGCTGAAAATCAACTGTGTTTGACTGTAGTCAAATAGAGTTGTGAAGGCTATTATTTTTCTACTGTGAAAAAACACTAAAGACAAAACCCCCAAGTGTTCACTCTCTATATCTCACATTGGTGGCTGCCGTTACAAGAGGGATTTTCAAGCTACTCTAGCAGAGATACACATGATTTTAATGAATCCCAACTCAATGATGCACAAAGGCATACTCTCTGAAGCTCCTATTATTTTGAAATGTATGATTGACCACACTGGACTTCAACAAAAGAAAGGCATTACAGCAAACTCCTGATAGAGGAGATCTAGTTGTTCTCTATCTATTCCCAATGCCTGGCAAGCCTGGATGCAAAGTGGATGACTGGCAGGGCTCCTGCATGTTGGCCAGGCACTACACACAGGGACTGGGGTAAGGGTACTACTCACTGGTTTCAGTGCCATTGGAGAGAGATAGTCACAGTATAAGCCAGGTCTGAAGATAATTCAAAAGTAATTTTGATTGCATATCGGAATGCTTTGTTTTTGGCCTCTTGGTTTTTTTGGAGAAAATGTGTCTAATTTAGAAGAGGCTGATTTTTAAAATGGAATCACAAGTATCAATATATATCAAAAAATCTTTTAGATGTTCATACCTTTGAAACATAATTCCAATGTGAGGTCTAGTCTAAAGATGTAATGCAGAAGACAGAAGACCTTTATATCCAAACATGTGAATTTAAAGGCTATTATTGACGGAGAAAAACTGGATTAAATGAGGATTCATTCAAATGATCATGTAGCACATAAATGATATTTATAACATACTTTAAACACATGAAGGATAGTTATAAATGAAAAACAAGATGTAAAAAACATTTGGATAACCTATTTAAATAATTATATATGCCTTGAAAAACACTAGAATGAAATACAATAAAATATGGAATGGATATAATAAAAATATTAATCATGATGGCCTTTTTTCAATGAGTTCTACAAGTTTCCATGATGTTTGTTTTTCTTAAGTAACAAAAAAGATCTTAATTGAATACAAAATTAAATTAGCTCGCATTCCCAGAACACACATAAACTGCAAGCAGCTGAAATTAATTAACAGGGATAAGTCAAGTCTAGAATTTAAAACCCACTGTAGTTTGTCCAAAAAGCTAGACATCTGACAATGGATCACTAATAGCAAAATAGTATCCTCATGGTCTCAGTGGGTCATTTGCATCTATTTAAAATATTGTTATTACACATTTGCCAGGAAACAAAGAGAATTTACTACATTTGTTTTTCTCAGTGTTTACCAAGGTAAACATAATCTTTAAGATTCTTTTGGATCAATATTCTATCCTTAGCTCAATTCTGAGCAAACAAACATAAAATTCATTTGTCTCCCACTCCAGAATGTCATTTTGGGCAAAGTCATAATGAAGTCATTTATATACTCCACATCTAGCCAGAGTTACATTATTTATAAGCACATGAAGTCTGTAATTAAATTGTAATGTATTCGTAGGCTACAAATGTGAATGTACCTTTGTGCGTTTTTCCCTTCCAGTAGAAACTGCATTGAAAATATATGCTTCCAATTATTAAAGAGTTGAGGGGTCGGTGGGTATAGGTTCTTTGCTCCTATGCATTTTTACTGACCTGACTTACAAGGGGCTCTTTTATTTTAATTTACCGTAACTGCCCCTTCTGCCTTCCTACACTTTACAACCCACTAGACCGACCACAGGTTTGTAGGCTCCTTTGGAGAGGGGCATTATCTCTCTCATCACTGCAAATTTCCTTATTATGGCACCTAGCACACAGCATTTACAAAAAGGTACTTGACACGATTCATGGAGAATCATTATAATATTCTACTTCTAATGACAGTGATGATCCAGGTGACCTTCATGTCCTGAGCTAAGTGATGGGTGAACCCAGAGGAGCCAGGACAGAGCCCAACTGCTGAGTGTACATCTAGAGAGGGAGGAGAGGGCTGGTTTCGGGTAAAGTGAAGAATGGTGCCTGGCTCTGTGTAAGGGAAAGGGCACACAGGAGGCTCTAGCTGGGGGAAGGGGTGGAGAGAGAAATGGGAGGGACATTATTGCTGTCCCTATAAAAACACAGTAAAATCGATACTTCTTACTAACACCTGTAGAATGGGAATCCTGCTTGCAGATGCGTGCAGGGCAAAAACAGAGGCCTGTCATGTGGACAGTCGACATAGGGATAGCATATGTGTTTGTTAAATGGGATCCAGAGTCCAACAATTATCTACTAAGTACCTGCTCTGTGCCCGGAAGGGTTAGATGCTTGGGGGCATACCAAGGAGGGTGACCCATAGTGTACTCTGCCTCAGAAACCCTGATAGCTCCCTAAGGCTGGTCACTGATCCAGTTCCTACAGTTGATCCCTATTATTCATGGATTCCGTATTTGTGAAGCTACCTACTCACTGAAATGTGTAACCCCCAAATCAGATCATTCTTGTATGTGCAGATTGGCCAAAAATAAAAATAGAAAAAAAGTGAGGTCAAACAAGGCCAAACTGCTTTGTTTCTACTCTCATACTGTAAACAAGTATCCCCTTCACAGATTATTATTGCTTTGTTTTGCATTTTTGTGTTTTCTGTTGGTGTCCTCACTGTGTAAAATGGTGCCTGGGTGGATCAGTTGATTGAGTCTCTGACTCTTGGTTTCAGCTCAGGTCATGATCTCATGGTTTGTGAGTTTGAGCCCAGCATCGGGCTCTCTGCTGACAGCGTGGGCCTGTTTGGGACTCTGTCTTCCTCAATCTCTGTCCACCACCCCCAGCCTCAAAAATAAACATTTAGAATGGTCCCCAGGTATAGTGCTAAAGTGCTGTCTAGTGTTCTAAGCAAAAAAGGGTTATGTGTCTTACAGAGAAAAATGGGTGTTAGATAAGCTTCATTCAGGCAGGAGTTATAGGTTGTTGGCCGGGGGTTCAATGTGAACTAATCAATAATACATATTGAGGTGTCTATTAGCAGAAACATACATAAAATAAAGCTATGTACTGATTGGTTAACAAAAATGTGATCAAGAACTTAACTGTGTTGCCCCTAAGCAATGGTTTGGTACTTAGTACATGAATTCAGTATTTGTAGGACTTTGTAAGAATGACCATAAATAATGAGAATGAACTGAATTTGCGCCTTCTCCTGTTGCTATTTAACTGAAGGGGAAAACAGACTAGAAGTAAGCTTTATTAAGGGCCAATTGTGGGCCAAACACTATGCTAAACTCTCATGTAACTCTCATAGCCAATTTGTGAGGCAGGTAAGATCTCATTTTACAGATGAGAAAACAGATGGTCAGAGAGGTTAAGTAAATTTCCCAAGGCCACACAGTCAGTGGTAGAACAATAAGTATTCCCTAAAAATGCCTGGGACATGACTGGGGACAAAATTGAACTGAACATTTGTTCTCAGTCTCAGTTTTTGTGGTAGTAGGATGTAAGTGTAAGGGGCAATTTTGGAAGATGACAATGAGGAAGAATTCAGCCAAGTGACAAGATTCTCCTCTAGGTTGGGGGACCTAGAAGCTGGAGATTCTGAGCTACTAGAGATTCCCAGGGGGGCCATCTCTCCCTATTAGAGATTCTGAGGGGGGTGACAGAGAGAAGGGTGCACTTCCAGGAGTGTGAAGATTCCCTGTCCCCACAGGGCACATTATAATCCACTTTTATTCATTCATTTACACAATAAGTCTGAATACCTACTATCTATCCCAAGGACTGTTTAGACACTAGAGATTCAACAGTGAACAAAATGGATAAAAAGCACTAGGCTCATGGAACTTACATTCTAGTGACAAGTCTTTTTAAATTTTTTATTCTTTATTTTGAGAGAAAGAAGGGGGGAAGGGGCAGAGAAAGAGAGAATCCCAAGCAGGCTCTGCACTGTCAGCATGGAGCCCGATGTGGGGCTTGAACTCACAAACTGTGAGATCACGACCTGAGATAAAATCAAGAGTTGGACGCTTAACCTAGTGAGCCACCCAGGTGCCCCCAGTGCCAGGATTAAAAGATTGAGTTGTTTGGCTTTAGGTTATAATTTTTCTTAAAGTGCTGTGGTACTCCAACTTTCACTAATACCAACAAATACTGACAATTGTAGAAATATTTCCATTCTGATTCAGATAACAGCACTGAAATGGCCAAGGAGATAAGCAGCAGCCAAACCCCCATGCTGCTTGCACTATACTGAGTGCGCATGCTTTCTAGGGCTTCCACTCCCCACAGTGAATGAGATATTCTGAAAAGTTGTCCTGCTGCAAGACATTACATGCTGGACAAGCGGAGGAAAAACTGGCCCATCTTTATTATAATTATCCTAATGAGATGGTACACATCCAAGTCACTTGAAGTTTTTTTAGAACAATGGTTCTGTACCTGGCTTAGACATTAAATCATCTGGGAGCTTTTAAAAGCCCTGTTGCTCAGGTTACACACAAATCAATTAAATAAGAATCTTGGAGTAGAAGTCAAGCATCAGAATTTTGTAAACCCCCCAAGTGATTCTGACGTTCTGCCAAGGTCAAGAATCACTGCTTTAGAACGGGACAGAGCACATGGTACACATGGAGTGTTGGTGGTCCCAGTGTTCTGTCAAGTTGGGTTGAAACTGCTGAAGCTGGTAGATCTGAAAAGTTATCCAGCTTCTCAAATTTCCTCTCCACACCCTCATTTCTTCTGCTCTCCACCCTATGCTGGGAGGTGACTGGCATCGCTTCTCAGGCAGGTGCAAAGAACTAACCTAAGTGGGTACCTTCCTAGAGGCTAAGTATGCCCGTTTACAGTTAAATGTTTTGATTTTTTAAACTGATTCCTGCTAAGCTGAGGCTACATGTGAAAGCCAAAGAAGAGACACATGAATTATTAAGCAGAGATACAAATTTCACAAGGAAGTCTCCACAAGTCAAGGAGAATACCCAATATGTACCTAATAAATACTAATCATTCCCTTTCTTTGCCAATCTCTGTGATTTTGGTTCATATTCTTCATATTCGTTGGGGCCAATTATCTCTGGTTCATATAGAGAACAAACAAAAAACCCAATCAACAAAACACAAAAACATTTCCTATGTATGCAGGGAAGAAACAGACCAATCATTACTTAAGTGTCCTTTGAATCTAAAATATCCTCCATACTTGAAAGGTGCTCTTAGGGGAAAAAAAAAGGTGTGACACAGAGGATGGAAATATTCCATGCTGTAAAGCACAGTGAACCCTCTGGCCAGCACCCTGGTGATTATTTGCATTGGACTCTGGGGTGTCTTAGATATGGAGCATGGCTCCCTGTCTGGGAACCCTTGAAGAGCAAGAACAAGCACTAGATGGAAGTTTCCAGGGATTTGATTATAAGAACATTATCCTGACATTTTGCTTGCAGAGTTCTAAACACAGGTTTCAGATCTAACTTGAAGATACACAGGGAGGTATTACATTTGGATTGGTCAGACAGACATAATGTGTCACAGTCAAGGTGCTTATGAACTAACTTGTACCAGGGCTTATAATGCTAGGAACAATAAAAACTGAAATAAAACAGCATTTAATGAGACTTTTCTATGCACTGGGTACCAATGCTTTTCATGTATTATCTCCCAACAACCCTAAGTGGCAGATGTTATTACATCTGTTTTGCAAGTTAGAAAACTATGAATCAAGAAGGTTAGGGTCACACAGGTAGTTAAGTGGCAAAGGGGGATTTGACTCATGTGGTCGGACTCCCAAGTTCACATCCTTAACCATTCTGCTGTATTTCCTCTCTCATATCAAATTTTGGCTGCTGGGTGACCCAGAAGTCAGAAGAGTTGAAGACAATTGGTAGGGTCAGGCCTGGGGTCAGCCTTGGAGACCTATCAAGTCCATGGTCACCATGGGGTTATGGCTGTCTCCCCTTCCTCCTGGACTGGACCTGAGAGGGGCTACTGGGTTTGTGCTGATGCATGGAATAAATGAGCTCCTAAAGCATCTAAAAAACTTCATCCCAAAGAAGCATCAAGAAGGGATACCGTCTCCTGGGTAACGCGGCCCTTTCAGAGGTAGCATGCCAACTTTTGGCTTATTCGCGGTCTATGGGGTAATGCCACATGTGGCTCTTATGTCTGAGGATGGAACTGCGAGGGGCACACTGAGCAGAGCTCACCACGTATCAAGTTGCTGACCAAGCTCTGTAACTACTGGCTGGGCTTGGAGAGAGAAAACCACATTCCTTTGTGCTCAGGCAGGAGAAAGGGGCAGCATGCGATGCTAGGGCGGGCAGAGTGAGAAAAGGATGAGCTCTCCAAGGAGGCAGGAATGGGGGAGGGGCTGCTCACTTTCCCACATCACAACTGGGTCCCAAGAGGCCTGCCCCTGCCCTGACAGTTATCTTCTAGTGAACCAAAGGCTTGGTGATGCAGAAAGGACCGAGCGGTCTCAGCCTCTCCCTCCTGCTCTGCAGCTCTGACCTGAGGCACACCTGTGCACAGAGGGGCCTCTGGCTCCGAAGCTCTAGCCATCAAAATTCAGCAGCTTCTTGCTCTCTGCCCTAGCCTGCCGTCTCCAGCTGGGCTGGGCATCTCTAATAAGCGGCCTCTCTGCATGGCCCCTTGCCTTGCCTCCTCTAACTCAGAGCGGCGCTGCTGCCTAAGCATTTCATGCTCCGTCACATGCTCAACAGCTTCCTGAGGAGGAGGGGGGGGCGTGTTCCTTTGGAAGCCAGGGTTGCAGCGTAATTGCTGCAGCTGCTACTGAAATCCACTTTCGGATTTCTGTTCCCGGAGCAGAAAGTTCTGAAAGCGCCCATGGAGAAGCAGCAGGCTTTGCGTCCTGCAGGCTTGGGCTACCCAGACAAATTCCTAAAGCCTCATTTCTGTGTGGTCTCTTGTAAAACCTTCTGAATGTTCCCGGAGATCTATTTCTTGATAAATTTTTTCTCCCTTGCTTGGGGTCAGGCCAGAAGACAGCAGAACAGATGTTAGATCTAAAGCTTTCTCAATTCAACCACTTGACCGCTGTCTGGCTAATCTGCCGTGATGTAAATGAAAGGTCTTTGAGGCTTTTTCACTTGGGGTGGGGGGAGACAAGACTCCAGAAAAGCTGGAGACGTCCCTTCTGCAAGAAAAACAACATGAAAGAACACAGTGATTGAAGTCAGCTGCATTTCTGCCTGTTAGAATACTAAAGTGCTCTCTTTTTCCTCTCAAAAAGTCAAAATGGATTATGCTGGAGTTCTCAAACCCACACAAAGATTTTCCGTTTCTTGCAAGTCATCACCTGACTGACAAAAAAATATGCTTCAATCCATAAGGAGAGTAGCTCTACAATGAATCCCAGCTCAGATGTGGAGTAAATATTATTATCCCAGCTGAGAAAATTGATGCCAGAGTGGTACGGGGTGGGGGGTGAGCAGGGCTCAGTCAGCACTCGGAACTAAAACTTCAGGTGAAGGGGAACACTAGAGGGTGCTGACACTTATCTTCGTGACTCTTCTCCTTTCTCACCTTACTCGGACTTACCAGAAAGCCTGGCAAATGATCAGACACCACATGCAAACGTTATGCTCCAAGAGGTCCTGCTTTGGCAAACATTCATGTCAGTCGCTCCCAGCGTACCAGCCCTACAAAAGCCTCTTGGCTGCAATTGAAAAGACTTTCCATTCTGGCCCGGGAAGGAGGGACACTAGGCTGAGCTCAGGTATCTGTATGCAGTGCCCCTTAGATACGTTAAGAAACACCATTTTGCACTGAATGTAATGGGACTTCTATTACAGGGTGAATCACATTAAGACAAAGTAAGCCAAATAAAACCAAAAAGCCAAGTAAACTAAGACATTAACTTTTGTTATCATAAAGAATTTCTATTTTATGCTTATTGAAAGAGCACTTTTAGAGCTATTTATATAGTGACGTATCATATATCCACCAACAATTGATCAAAAAGAAACTGTAAGATAAATTCACTAAGGTGTTCTACAATGCACTATCTACAGCTCCTGCCCCAAGAGAATTTACAGTCTAGTCAATGCAGACTCTTGATGCATACTTGGTGTTGCACACTTAAGTGATTTCATATCTGTTTTATAATTTGACTTTCACAATAATCCTGTGAAGCAGGTACACCAAACTGTGTCTTCATTTATTAAATGCATTATCCTGAGGTTTTGAAGGTGTTGCTTTTTCATAGTAAACTCTACTTTGAACATGTTGGCTTGTCCTTGGTCCTCTTAGTGTAAGCGAGTAACTTCATACCATAGGAATGGGGCACTGTCCACACTGAGTTACTAAATCTATTTTACCTGGTCTGAACCTACCTACTTTCCTTCCTTCCTCTCTCTCTCTCACTCTTTTTCAAGAGAGAGAGACAGAGAGAGACAGACACAGACACAGAGAGAGACAGACACAGAGACAGAGACACAGAGTGAGACAGAGACACAGAGTGAGACAGAGACAGAGAGACAGAGACAGACAGCGACAGAGAGAGAGACACACCGAGACAGAGACAGAGAGAGAGACAGAGAGACAGACACAGAGAGAGACAGAGAGAGAGAGGCACAGAGAGAGACACACACAAAGAGAGAGAGACACAGAGAGAGACACAGAGAGACACAGACAGAGAGACACAGAGACAGAGAGAGAGAGACACAGACAGAGAGACAGAGAGGCAGACAGAGAGACAGAGACAGAGAGAGAGACAGAGAGACAGACACAGAGAGAGGCAGAGACAGAGAGGCACAGAGAGAGACACAAAGAGAGAGAGACACAGAGAGAGACACAGAGAGACACAGAGAGAGAGAGACACAGACAGAGAGACACAGAGACAGAGAGACAGAGAGGCAGACAGAGAGACAGAGAGAGAGAGGCAGACAGACAGAGAGACAGAGAAAGAGCACACGCATATAAGTAATCAAGGAGCAGAGAGAGAAAAGCAGGGCTCCAGCTCACAAACCGTGAGATCATGACCTGAGCTCAAGTCAGATGCTTAACCGACTGAGCCACCCAGGGGTCCTGGTCTGAACCTTTCTTACTTTTCAGACACAAAACTTCCCTGCCATCTCAACCTGCTTTTGGACGCAGCCCATTTCATGGCTGGCTCCTCTCTCTGGTAACCCACTGCTTGGTGGAGGCATTTAGTGAGGTGGGGCTACTGTTCCATCCAGTTTTTTCTTTTTTGATTTTCAGGGCTTCAGGCCCAGCACGGAGCCTAGTGTGGGGCTTGAACTCACCACCCTGAGATCAAGGCCTGAGCTGAGGGATGCTGAACAGACTGAGCCGTCCAGGCACCCCTTTAGCTATTTCTAGTAACCTCACCCAGCTTTCCTTTGTAGAATGGTAAAGTCGATTCAAAATTAGCTTTTTCAAAGGCACCAGATCATTTTGCCACTAATCCAACTTGAGAAAAAGAAGAGTTCAACTATTTAACTTATCAACTTTAAGTAAAAATGAATAAAGAAACATTTCCCCCCTCCCCTATTCATTATCAACCCTGGCTTTCTTCTCTAGACCTCTTCACTTTTTTGTGTAGGCTTTGTGGGGGTAATGGGGTGCTGGTCTCACGGACCTGAAAAACCCACCCAGAACAGCCTCGGGAAAGCTTTCCTTAGATATTCCTAGTCTCTCAAACTCACCCTCCTAAAGAATAAAGGTCTCACTGGGAAATCTTTAAAATTGCCTCATATAAGCTAACATTCATTTATACAGTCACATCTTCTTCCATCTCGAATCTAACAGTGCCACTCCGGGGTCTAAATTACAAGAAAAAGGTTACATTCAGATGTTCCCTGGCTTAAAAGTTCTTTTGACGATAGTTCAGGGTTCCTTTTTAGTAAAGCTGCCAAAAACAAGATGCCTTACAATTAAAAACACAGATGAGGTGAGATCACTTGTGGGGTAGCCTGAGGTAAAGGAAGCACTATAATCTTATCCACTGTGGGCAGGAATTTAGAGTGGAGGAAGGCTGGCTGGCCTTGGACTCCATCCAGGAGAGTTTTGTCACTAAACTACTCGAAGAGAGCCTTATAAGGCAGTTTCTTGTAGAAGGCAAGTCTGTAGTAAACCCGGGAGTGGAGAGCAGGCTCCAGGGGAAGGATGGAAATCCTATTTAGCGGGGTCAATAAATGCCTGCTCAGCTCAATCATTCCATCTCATAGGCCAGGGAATAAAAGACTTTTAAAGTTATAATGACCTCTTTTACATGCTTCCTCTCCTCATTCTCTCAGCTCTCCAAAAGAGCATCTTTGAAACAGAATTGTCCGGACTCCCACATGAGCTTGTTATGGTATTCAACAGTTTTTACTGGCAAGTTCTTCCTACTGTGTATTCTAAATGTGCCTCATGGCAACTTAATTCCAGGCCTTTTATTCCATCTCCTGAGGAACTATAGAACAGTAGGTCAGGCACCTTCCACTTAATAACGAATTCCCAACCATGAAGAAACATTAACTTGTTCGTTGGATTATTTTCCTCAACAAGAATCTTAAGTCCTTTAAGACCCCTTTGGCAAGGCTGCCTATTTTCTTTTCTAAAGCTTCTTCAGGTTTTTAAATCCTTCCTAAAATGTAGTGATTAAAACTAGGTACACTAAAAATGAACCAGTGAGTCACTCAACTTTTTAGAAGTTTCTGTGCTCAAGAAGGGCAAATGAGGCCAGAAAAAATTTTAAAGCATTTCTCTTGGGCTGGAGTAGACTTTTTGGGAGGGGACTTTTTCTGTTTCTGATCCAAAAGCAAGAGGAAGAGCTTCCTGAAATGAGCAAGCGGCTGTAATTTGGGAGCAGGGCTAGCTAATGAGCAGAGGATGTGAGGGTACTTTGTAAGGAGTCATTTAGAAGAAGAAAGCGCAGTACAATGGGCTGGTCTCTGCCAAGCAGCACACAGCTTGCCACGGCAGGTTAAGGGCCCAGATCTGACAATGCTTCTAAGGTCTGAGAAACAAACGGAAGGTCTTGTGAAGAAGTCTAGGGAGCTCTTGGTGGGGATTATTGTACTAGCCTCCTAATGGGAGTCTCTGACTGCCGTCTTGCCCCTTTCCAATCCCAGTCTAAGAGTGGCCAACACAGATTTTTAAAAAGCATAAATCCAATGAGATCACTGAGTAGGTCCCACTGCTCCTGTGATCGCCTCTGAACTTCGATACATCTGAACTTCTCCACCCTTGAGGTCTCTCAAGTGTTGAGCTCTGCTGAACCTTAGCTCTCCTGTTCTGTGAGGCAGTCCTGTGGAACCATGTGCTATTCCTTCTGCTGCTAATGCTCTTCTGTCCATTCTTTTTTTTTTTTTTTAATGTTTTTTATTTATTTCTAGGAGAGAGAGAGAGACAGAATGAGCAGGGGAGGGTCAGAGAGAGAGGGAGTCACAGACTGAAACAGGCTCCAGGCTCTGAGCTGGCAGTCAGCACAGAGCCCGACGCGGGGCTCGAACCCACAAACCGCGAGATCATGACCTAAGCGAAAGTCAGACGCTCAACCGACTAAGCCACCCAGGCGCCCCGCTCTTCTGTCCATTCTAAGTCCATCCCAACTCCCCCGCTAGCTCTTCTTCAGGCAATTCCTTCATATCCCCATCTCAGGACCTTGCTCTTCCAGGAAGTCATTCCTGGCTCTTCTTCTACCAGTCTGGGTTAGGGATCCCCCTCATCTGGGCTCTGTGGCCATCTTCTTGGACTTCCATTCCACTCATCCCTGGAGATAAACCACACCATTAATGATCTCATTTTAATTTTCAAATCCCTATTCCAACTTTCAGTAAAGTTCTACAAGTCTGGCACCAGTTGTAGTGTGTTTTTCCCACGCCACCAAGCAATTCTTTGACACCAGCTGGGTGTCCTACTGTTCAAGTCTTCTGACTCTCTCTACCTGGAGATAGTGTCGGATCACACAGCTCAGTCCCACAAGACTGCACTCCCCCTTTGGATGCCTATTACAAGTGCAGTTAGTCACCGGTGCTTCTGACTGGCTATAGTTGGTGGTTCCAACAACTCCCTCCTTGGGTTTGATGGATTTGCTAGAGTGGCTCACAGAACTCAGAGAAACACTTTACTTACAAAATTACCAGTTTATTATAAAAGGATATATATAACTCAGGAACCGCCAGACAGAAGAGATATATAGGGTAAGGTGTGGGGAAAGGGGTATAGAGCTCCCATGCCCTCTCCAGGAGGGGCATTCTCCCAGCATCTCCACGTGTACACCAACCTGGGAGCTCTCTGAACCCACCCTTTTGGATATTTGTGGAGGCTTCATTACAGAAGCATGATTTAATGGCTCAATGACAATCACTGGTGACTGAACTCTATCTCCAGCCCCCTCCTCTTCTGGGAAGTAAAGGGTGGGCCTGAAAGTTCCAACCAGTTAATCACATGGCTGGTTTCACCAGCAACCAGCCCCCAACCAAGGTCCCAAAGTCACTTATATAGAAGACATCCCGTCACTCTCCACACTTCGGAAATTCTACAGTTTTAGGAGCTTTGCTGCAGAAACGGGGAGGAAGATCACATATATATTTCTTGTTATAAATCACAATACCACAAGTTCACAACTCACTGAAGGACAGTAACAGAACATGGACATTTAAATGACAGATTATCAAAATAAAATGAACCTAAAATGAGCTTCCCAAAGAACAAATGTTTAAAGTCCATCAAGTAAAAGGAGCTTCTGAAAACCAAAGTCTTTTACTGAAGCTTCTTCCATTTACAGAACGGTTTCTGTGGCTCTGAACCTAATTCTCACCACCAGGGGATGGAGAAATGTTGGGATTTGGGAGAAAAAGTGACCACCTAAATGTTAGAGTTCAGGATAATAGTGGAAGATGAGTCAATGGTCAGATGTATTCCTAGGTGAAGACTTCAGAAAGGCAGAATGTGCAAGAAGAAAAGAGAAGAGCCAAGCAGGAGAGTCCAAGGCCTGCATTTCCAAACAGGAAGGACCTTTCTTACGTGGATTCCTTTGTTTAATCAACAAATATTTATAAAGCATCCAATAGCCAGCTACTGTGTTTATAAATAATTATAAGATGGAGTCCCTCTAGGATGCTCCTAGTAAGGAAGACATCCAGAGAGCCCTTTGAAGGGGGCGCCTGGGTGGCTCAGTGACGTGTCCAACTTTGGCTCAGGTCATGATCTCACAGTTCATGGGTTTGAGCCTTGAGTTGGGCTCTGTGCTGACAGCTCACAGTCTGAAGCCTGCTTCAGGTTTGTCTCTCTGCCTGTCTCCTGCTTAAGCGCGGTCTCTAATATAAACAAACATTCAAAAAAGAAAAGAGCCCTCTGGACACAATGAGGCGTGCTATACTAATTGACTGAGCTTGTTTTTCCCTCAGGAATTCCGGTCCCTTTGCTCAGATCCCCACATGACCCTGGCTGGGCCCACCCCCCTTAATACTGCTCATCCATCCTAGCCTCCATTCCTTTTCCCTGTTGTAAATTCTTCACAGCACATGCTGCTAGATAAAAAGATCTCTTTGTTTGCTCTTGTCTGAAGTAAAAGCCACAAGAGAGGGTTCTTGTCTATCTTATTCAAGGCTGTTTACCCTGAGACTAGAACTAGAGTGCCTGGCAAATTCATGTATTCATTCAACATATTTAAAGCATCTACTAGTGCCAGGTACTGATCTAGGAGTGGATCAGGGGGCAAGAATTCCCTTCCCTCATGGAGCTTACTTCCAAGTTCCATAATGACAACAATGAACATTCACTGAGGGCTTTCTATGGATAATCTCACACAGAATGTGTCCAATAAATATTGTTGAAAAAGGACTGGAAGCCTACGGAGAACTGAAGGACATGATTAACGGGGTAGAGGGTGGGTGGGGCCAGGGGAGTGAAGGAGCTTCACACGGAAAGGGACATGGGCTGATTCTTGAATAGGGTTCAAAGGGTGGAAAGACAAACTGAGGGGGAGGGTGTGACTGTGAACAACAGCAAACAGCAACACTAAACTGTGGCTGGACTATGACTGGGTTGGAGAGAAGTGGCCAAAATAATACAGCTATGGTAAAGAGCCTCATATGCCCTGTTAGGTGGTTTGAATTTAGTCCTAGAAGTGCTAAACAGAGACCCTTAAGAAAGAATTCTGGGGCACCTGGGTGGCTCAGTCATTAAGCATCCGCCTTCAGCTCAGGTCATGATCTGATGGCTCGAGAGTACGTGTCCCACATAGAGTGAGTCCTGCTTCTCTCTCTCTCTCTCTCTCCCTCTTTACCCCTTCCTCACTTGAGCCCTCTGCCTCTCAAAAAACAAAAACAATGAATTCTGATAACACAATTAAAAACCGTGAGGGAGAAGAGGGAAGGGGACCCAAAGGGACCAAAGTGGTTGAAATGGAATTGCCATGAAGCTCAGATTTAAAGGACCATGAACAAAAGGTGTTAAGAATGGGAATAAAGTAGCACCATGTTCTCTTCCAACCATGAGATTTCAATATATAGATCTCAGCACCTATGTATTAACTATCTTTTTAAGTTTATTTACAGAGAGAGAGAGAGAGAGAGAGAGAGAGAGAGAGAGAATGTGCACACACAGGTGAGGGAGAGGCAGAGAAAGAGACGAAGAGAGAATCCCAAGCAGGCTCCACACTGTCAGTGCAGAGTCTAACATGGGACTGGAACTCCCGAACCTCAAGATCATGACCTGAGCTGAAATCAAGAGTCAGACACTTAGCCAGCTGAGCCACCCAGACGCTATGTTAACTCTTTATTAAACCGAATTGTCACAACCCCTCTTCCAGTTACTCATGACTTCAGGGACTTCAATAAGATCTAATGATTTCTATTTATAGAAAGAACTAAACACATGATGGCAGTTCTAAGGTTTGAGATCATTATCTTTCAGCTGTACTTTGAAGAAGATGGCTTTGCCTCTTATCACAGGTACGGAAAACAAGCAGACGAAGATCTCATCCCAGACAGGGGGAAGTGGTGATCTCAGGAAAGGAGAGGATGATTGCGAGGGTCTCCAGGGCTCCCAGGAAGGCCCACCAGGAGGGGGGACGGCAATGTGCACGGATACCTTCTTAATCAGCGGGATCAGATCTGTTTTGTGAATCCTTGGCTGTAGAACATCTAAGTACCCTGCTGACATGGGCTATCTGCTCAATAAATGTTGGTTAGGAGATCAGCAGGAATGTCCCCTTCCTCACAACACCTGAGGAGGCATAGTTCGATACTCTTCGCAGGGTAGAAATGGCTGGAGGAACCTAGAAGATGCATTTCCCATTCTTTGCAAAGCCCCAATACTCAAGGTCACAGAAATAAATGGCACTCTTGTCAGATTTCCTCTGTAGCTGTCAAAACACATCCACATCAGGAGAAATCTATTAGGAGATATGGCTTTAGCACCATTTGTCTCTGCTGTTAGACCTCACAATCTTTTCTTTCTCTGCATTCTCCTACAAATGGTCCCAGGCACCAGACTCCAGGTCTCTCAATTCAGATTGGGAAGAAAAGGCTAATTTATGTCAAAGTTTCCAGTTTTGAATGCTGTTTCCCTTAACATTTTTCCTAAACAAAAAGAAAAACCAGGTCCGTATCTTCATGGGGTTTGCAGTCTGGAAAGATGCTGAAGAACGGGGTGTACATGGTAATGAGGTTACAGTACTAGTTCTTTATGACTATCAGTCTCCAGATTTTATAATCCCACTGTGTGTTTAGAGATGCAAATGGCAAGAGAGAAAAATATAACTAGCTACAGGCTAGAATTGGCAACAATGCTTAAACAATCACCAAGCTAACCTTCAGCTCTGATAAGCAAGTCCCAGTGATTTGGAAAGACTGTGGGGAAAAATTCCCTTTGGGATGTTTATAAGAAAATCTCAATATTTGGAAGGAGTTTCTAAACGATGCACATTTCTCTCTTCAGGATGTGACTGATAAATTAGATCCAAAAGAACAAATGAAGGTTTCTGTTGGAAAAGTATGTGAATTATTTTGGTTCGTGATTTTCTAAGTTCAAGGTGAAGATGGTAATATAAATAGTCCATAGTAAATTACACTGGAAAGTTTAAAGCTTTCAAGAAGTGAACTCTGAAACGAGTGACATATGACCTATCAGAGTATGGACTTCTGGGAAAAACTAAAAAAAGAACTTTCTGGAAAGTGTGGAGAAAGTCGGAGCTGTGCTTAAAGAAGCAACTGCTTCTGTCATTTCAGGAGAACTGCCTCCCTCTCTTTCTGTGTTGGCTGGAGCTAGGAGAGAGACTGCCAAGGTTGGATCTCTCTAATATTTCCCTATGGAAAATGTGATTTCAGACAGAGTTAAAAATCTCTGAGGTTCCCCCCCGCCCCCTCCAAGTCCCGACTGTTATTTACTTTCCCCTTTCATTTATGGCAAGTTTGGACCTGTCTGGAATAAAATAAATGATCAAACATAACCTCAAAGGCATTCCTGCTGAACAGTGCATCCTGCGGACGAATTACACACACACAAAAAAAGGGACAAGAAAGAAAAACAAAATGGTCATAAGGTTCACAATATAAATTGCATCATAAAAACATTCTTCAAAGAGTTTGTACTTTTTGCTCACAAATAATTAGCTAGTTAGATTACTGTTTGTGAATCTTTAATTTCCATAAGTGAATTACTTTCTCTAACATTAAGAGACCATGAAATCCAATTTTTAAAATTCTTACAACCTAGCCAGTTAAATGTGGGACAAATTACTTCTCTGACAGTTTTTATTTGTATTTCATCAAACTCTTCCCCCTTCTCTCATTTCACTTCCACCTATCCACCCAAGCCAAGAACGGACAAGAAAATGACATCTCTGGGTTTCCAAATGAAAGGGGGCAGCTTCTGCGAATCGACTTGCCAGCTGTTACTATGAGCTGGGTGAGCCTTTGGGACGCAGGAGTCTTATGGTGTCGGAAAAACTTTTCTATATATACACTGGCCCCGCACAACCGCATTTGTTGGTGCACGAAACAAGCTTTCAAAATAAAACCAAGAAAAAAAAAGAAGAGGGGGCGTTGCCCATGCCTCCTGGCCTCCCGGTGGCTGCCAAATCCTCCCCTCGCATCTGTCTCCCGGATGCCCACGGAAGTCGTCGGGAGGCATGGCGGCCGCGTACGCCCCCCCCACCCCCCACCCCCCGGGTCTGAGCCAAGAACGGGAGAGCGGCCGACGGGGCGGAGTTGGAAGGGAAAGCGCTCGTGCCCACCTTGCTCGCAGGTGCCCTTGCTGACCTGGGTGATGGCCTTCTCCCCGCGGCTCTCGGCCCTCAAGCTGGCGGCGCGCAGCTGGCACCCGCTGGGGTAGGTGATGCCGTCGCTGCCGCACACCGGGTAGCGGCTCTTGCACACGCACACGCCGCTCACCCCCGGGCCGCCG
The DNA here is from genome assembly GCF_008692635.1 of Crocuta crocuta. Classification (NCBI taxonomy): domain Eukaryota; kingdom Metazoa; phylum Chordata; class Mammalia; order Carnivora; family Hyaenidae; genus Crocuta; species Crocuta crocuta. The sequence continues at coordinate 1,353,757 of NW_027529174.1, read as the reverse complement.
GCTGCTGCCCCGGCTTTACCCTTCCGCCTCTTGCGGCTCTTCACGCACT